>NW_014578296.1:25062-38011 GCF_000485595.1 Priapulus caudatus
TGCGTGCATGCGTGCGTGTGCACGTACACAGTGCATGTGTGCCCCGGGGAGGGGGGGCGGTCACTATATATGTCGGTGTAACACGCCAGTATAAACATAACTCAGAGTGAAAGATAACACACATAGTTTATTCGTACACTTCTTGTTCCGCCATCTTCCAACTACCACGATCACACCACGTGACCCTTCACACATACAGGGCGGGAACACATGGAACAATACGCGGTGTGATACATCTTTTCTCCTATATGAAATAACTCAAAACTCTCAACACTGTGCACGTGGAATCTGGTATACAGCGTACCTATACAACACAGTAGTTTACAACACAGTCAACTAACAAATGTCAATTAAGTGACAACGATAACAAACGAATTTTCCATTATTATAGGGACTTTAACAAATGCCACATTCAAATAATATCATCCTGACTACAGTTCAATTGATGTGAGGTTTGTATCCTTAAAAACAACTTAGTTAGAATTTCCCGGGTGTATTGGTGACAGATTGTACTGATGCGCCTATCGATCACCTTCTATCATCGCTCACGGTACATAATTGCTTAGGTGAGCGGGTCTCTTGACGGCTCTACCTGACCTGGTGGTGTTGTGATTGTTCTGAAGTGGTGCAAATGGGGGAGAAGTATGTATTGGTTGAGGGGGCAATTTCTTTGTCGGCGTATGTAAATTGTTCTTCTCTCTAGATGTTGCCATGGGTTCTTCTCTTGCAGATTTGTTGTGGCCAATAGGGCTGTAGATTGGCTCCGTGTTACCCGTCGTCCTCGGTGCTATTGACTCATTTCCACCCGTCTTCCTTGGCGGTATGTGTAATGATTTTCGTTGCATGGTAGTGGGCGGTGGTTCCTCCATGGTGCGTTTAATGTCCGCACGATTACGTCTGTAATTGCCATCTGGTGTGTCCACTGTGTACGACCTCTCATCGAGCCTAGCCACTACCACACCTTTCTTCCATTCTCGTTGTCCTTTAGCGAAAGGCTTCATTCTTACGGTGTCACCTTCTTCCAGTGCAGGCAGATCTTTTGCGTTCCTGTTGTAGTACTTTGTTGTCTATTCTTCAGCTGTTGCATTTGATCTCTCTCTGTTTCAACGTTGATCACGCCGAGGCTTGAGTAGGTTCGGTGTCATTGGTAACAGGGTGCGTGCCCGACGTTATCAAAACGCTGCATGGGGCTACTGCCCATTCCTTGTGTTGGGGTGTGGCGAATCTCCAGCAGGGTGAGATATGGATCAGTTCCGGACTTCTTCGCCTTCCGTAGCATCCGCTTTGCTGCCTTCACTGATGACTCCGCCTTGCCATTTGCTTTGCTGTTGTACGGACTCACGGTGACGTGTTCAAAATCCCAGTCTCTCGCGAATCTCTGGAATTCATCAGATGTCAGATTCTGAGCATTGTCGCTAATAACCTGTTCTGGTATTCCCTGTCTGGCAAAATGCCTTTTCAGTTTGCTGATGATAGTTGAAGAGTTGGTTCTCTTCAGTCTGTCCACCTCCCAGAAATTGGTGTAATAATCTGACCGTCACCAGGTAGTCTTTGTCTTCCAGTAAATAGGTCGATGGCAACCTTTTCCCAGGGTCTACCAGGGAGTTCATGTGGCATCATAGTTTCTTTGCACTGGCTGGTTTCATAGTTGCGGCATGCGTCACAAGTTGATATGAAGGTCTTGATTTCCGCGTTCATGGCTGGCCAGTACAGTGCTTCTCTGGCCCTCCTGAGACACGACTCTTCCCCTAAATGAGAGGTGTGAATAGCCTTCTTCATTTGGTCTCTCATGCTTGCAGGATGAAACGCAGCCTCTCGCCTCTGAATATCAGACCGTCCTGTACACTCAGTTCATCACGTATGCTGAAGTATGGCGTTACCTGGGTAGGGCATTGATGCTTCTCTTCTGGCCATCCCTTCAGAATCACTAGCCTCACGAGCTGCAATGTCTCGTCCCTTTCTGTCTCTAGTTTGAGCTGTTCGAGTCTTTCTGTTCGGATCGGCAAGTAGTCTACCATGGCATACCTGCTCAATGTCTGACATTCCTGTCGATTTAGGTAGGTAGGATCTGCCGACAGCATATTCTGCGACGTGCATCTCCTTCCCAGGTCTCCACTTCAGGTCAATGTCATATTCCAGACGAGTCTTCATGAAAATCCCCTGGAGACGTCTAGGGGCCTTGCACAGTGGTTTCTTTGAAATCGGTTCAAGAGGCTTGTGATCTGTGTGCACTATGGTTTTTCTCCCATATGTGTATTGTCTGAAATGTTCAAGTGACCAAGCCACTGCGACTGCCTCCTTCTCTATTTGAGCGTATCTTGTCTCGCGGGTCTGTAAGTGCCCGACTGGCATACGCTATTGGACGACCTCCTGTAACAGTGCGGCCCCCAGGCCTGACTCACTGGCATCACATTGTAGGCACCAGCTCCTTCTTGGTATCATAATATGCCATTATGGTGCTGTGCAGATCATGTCTTTGATCTTCGTCAACAGCCTGGTCTTGTTCATGTTCCCAATGCCAAGGAACATCCTCCTTGGTCAGCCTATTAATGCGGCTCCATCACGGTCGACAGCTGAGGCAGGAACGGGCCAGGTAATTCACTGTACCTCGCAAAACTCTCACGGCTTCGACATTTTTTCGGGGGTTTCAGACTTTTGAATGGCCTTGACTTTTCTGGATCTACCTGTGCCCCTGCAGCTGTTATGATAATGGCCTTGGAACACTGTAGAGGTTGTTCTAAACTCGCACTTAGACTGTTTGAATTTTAAACCTTGTTTGGGGCTCTCAACATTAGAGCCTCTAGTTCTTGTCGTTTGTCCCTACGTGCTTCCTCCATCGAGTCACCAACTCCCCACACGATGATGTCGTCTGCAATGCTTCTGTAGACTCCAGCCCTTCTAGCGTTGTCTTGAGACGCTTCTGGAATATTTCAGCACTCACGTTTAACCCAAATGGGAGGCGCTTCCATTTTATAGCGCCCAAGGTGCGCGTTGGAAGGTCGTCACTTGCTAGATTCCTCATCCAAATTCACAGTGCCAGTACCCATCTTGCAAATCAAGACGGCCTGAAAAACTCGTGCCTCTTGAAAGGTCTGGTAGTATGTCATCTTAGGACCGGCATGGGGAAATTGCTCTCTCTTGAGTGCCTTATTCAAAGGTCTCGGATCTATACAGATCCTAAGGTCCCCATTCTTCTTCACGGTCACTGCCATTTGCTTACCCAGTCACTGGGTTCGTCATCTTCTCGATGATACCTTTGGACTCCATGTCCTTCAGCTTTGCTTTGACCTTGTCCCTCATTGCCACTGGAACTTTCCGTGGAGGACAGATAGTTGGGGAAATATCTTCTTTTCACCACCAGGTGTACTGTTCCTGGCATTTTCCCAGTCCTCCATCGAACACTCTGGGGCATCCTCCAGATATAGCCCCGGTCACTGCATTAAACGACTTGAACATCATGTAGTTAATGGTAATGAGCCCGCCATTTTTTCTGCTGCCAGTCTACTAAGCAGAGTCTAAGCTTCTCGGAAACCACTATGAACCTGACGTTGTGTTTCCTGCCTGTCTTGGGGTTTTTCAGTTTCAACGCACACTCGCCTAGTGGGGTTACTGCAGTCTTATTCCACATGGACAGCGTAACATCAGTTTTGATCACCTGTACGGACCTTGGAATGTATTGCTTTGGGACAACGTTGACTGTAGCACCACAGTCTATCTGTAACTTTATCGCGGTTAGTGTATCCCTGACCGTCCCAAACTAGCATCTCAGCAGTATACAGACTTGTTGTGGGTGTCTCCACTGCGCCCTCTACTTTGCCAATGAACTCATCATCCGTTGACTCCGAGCACTCGCTCTGTTCTTCGAAATCATCCATGGCATGCACGGGTTTACTTTTCACACATTGCGAGACCCGTGAAGTGATTGGCTTTGCGGCAGCGTTGCACGCTCTTCCCATAAGCAGGGCATTTCTCCTTCATCCCCCCCCCCTCCCCGGGGCACACATGCACTGTGTACGTGCACACGCACGCATGCACGCACGTGTACGTGCACACGCAAGCACGCACGCACGCACGTGCAAGTTCACACGCATGTACGCACACACACATGCACGCACGTGTACGTGCACACGCACGTACGCACACATGTGTACGTGCACACGGACGCACGTGTACGTGCACACGCACGCACGCCCGTACATGTACGTGTACAAGCACAATTTGGTCTCTAGAAAATGTCTTTTTTGACGCACGCACGCACGCACGCACGTGTACGTCCACACGCACGCACGCAAATTAGATGCCTCCTGAACGTGTAGAAAGCATTAGAAGTAAAATTAGCCTTGTCGTGTAGCTGTGACATTACGTCAAGTGGCGTAGCCATGGTGACCGGTTGGTCATTTTTGTATTTGAAATGTGATCCGACTACTTTGTAGAAATTCGCGCCATATAGGTGGGAAAAGGTTCAAGCAAAGCATAAAGCATGAATCTGTAGTTATTTTTAACATGAATAAAGTGTATGTTGTCTATGCGGCGAAAGAGTGTGAGGATTTTTAATTAATTTCTGTCCGATGCTTATTCAGGCCTGCTGCCTATGGACGTTTTCTACTATCGTACACCACCTATAATTTATTTGCGATGACATCGCACGATTTTTAAAATGTTGCTTTCTTGATGCAAACAGCATGCGTGCACAATGGCCAGACAGCGTATACACCGGGCTGCCGAATCGTTTCGGCTGTGAACGTCTGTGAAGCACTGCAATCTGTCTAGGGCCATACCACGCTGAAAGAACCGGTTCTCGTCCGATCACCGAAGTTAAGCAGCGTCGGGCCTGGTTAGTACTTCGATGGGTGACCGCTTGGGGGAATGGGCCACGACCCCTGCGAAGGTCCTTTCGTCTACGCGATCACTAGTGATCGCGCGACGTCGAAATCCCGCGCCCCCGCGCGCCCGCCCGGCGTAAAACTCGTCTGCTTGCGTGTAAATTTTGGCTCCTTGTGGTAAAATTGTTTGTTATTGGCATGTTTATTTGCCTGTTTGTTTTTGTTATTATGTATGTTTGTTTCTGTGTTTGTTCGTTGTTTTGTATTGTTCGTTTCACAGTGTTTGTTTGTCCGTTTGATTGTCCACTTGTCTGTGTTATTGGTTTGTTAATCTGTTTGTATGTTTGTTTATTCATCTATTTGTTTGTCTTGTCGTTGTTGTATGTGTACTTGTTCTGTTATATTGTTCAATTGTCTGTCCCGTTTGTTTGTTTATTTGCATGTGTATTTTTGTTCTGTTTGTTTGTCTATCTGAATTTATTTTTTTGCCATCATGTTTGTCTATGTATTTGTTTATTCATTAATATTAATTAATGGGCGCTACCGGGTGGTTAAGGCTTTTGCACTTGCATCTTTGGAACATAATGTCAATTTTTCGACGTAGTACAATAACGCTGTCATGAAGAAATCATTTTTGGCAGTACGCGACAGAGTTCGTAGTTAGCCAAGCGGTTATGTGACGTCACTGGTCAGAGGGTCCTTTGTAAGAAAAATCGGTGAAATCTCGAGTGCTGCGTGCGCTCTTGGGTCAGTACGCATATGTACATGTATTCTGTGGACGTGCACACGCACGCGTGCACACGCAAGCACGCACGCACATGTACGTTCACACGTACGCACACACACACACGCATGCACGTACGTGTACGCGCACACGCACACACGCACGCACGCACGTGTACGTTCACACGCACGCACGCATGCGCGCACGTGTACGTGCACACACACGCACGCTTGCACGTGTACATGCACACGCACTCACGCACGCATGCACGCATGTGTACATGCACACGCACGCACGCACATACGCAGGCCTGCACGCACGCACGCACGCACGCACGCACGCGTATTTACACCAACTTGGTTCTCCCATCATTGTCCTCAGATCTTTAGACCCACCCAACATCACCAATGGAACACGTTGTCGAGTCAGAGCATGCCATGCCAACGTCATAGAAGTCGTCATCCTACATGGACCAGCAACCGGCAAAACCGTATTCATACCACGCATACCACTCATTACTTCAACATCAGATCTTCCATTTCAATTTAAAAGACTGCAATTCCCTATCAGCCTTTGCTATGCTATGACAATAAACAAAGCCCAAGGACAGACTTTCACTACCATACTAGCTTCGACCTGACCACACCTGTCTTCTCCCATGCATGCTCTGTTGCCCTCTCACAAGTAGGCAAACCCACGGCGATATTCATTCACACACAGGACAGGAAGACCAACAACATAGTTTACAAAGAAGCCCTTTATCCCTAGTTGAGCTACGACACTAATACACTCATTCATGAATTCCCACTGCCCGAAGGATCAGTTTCAGTTACTCATGTCCCAGACAGTCAGGCAATTACAAGAAACTAAAAAAGACGTTCACGATAAAATCTCCGCCCCCAAAAACCATATCCAAACTGCTGACAAACAACTCATAGAAACTATCACTGAAAACTAGATCTAAATATTCGAGAATGACTCTGCAATGGTACTACACTCAAAATCCATAGACTTCACAAACACGTACTTGATGCAGAAATACTCACCGGCCCTCGCAGTGGACAAAGAACATTATTAACCAGGATAATATTAGCTCCATCCGATGTCAAGCTATCATTTACACTTCAAAGCCGCCATTTCCCTATTCGCTTGGCTTACTGCATCACCATCAATAAAGCGCAAGGTCAAACTTATTTTCCTCCCAAAACCCGTCTTCTCTCATGGCCAACTTTACGTTGACTTCTCACGTGCTAAATCTTTCGCTGAGATAAAGCTTCAACTGGAAACTACTCACAACCAAACTCAAGGGAAATCAGACTGTTTACTACACTACCAACGTTGTATACCATGAAGTTCTGTCATTTAGTATCCATCACCTGTAAATCTTATCAAATCAACTTTTGTATTGTATTTTACTTCTTCAAAGTACTTCTTCTCAGCTAAACCATGCATCGCTACATTCACAGCATATGCCCGCACCCGTGAGCATCACTACCATAGACTTTCACTACCATAGGCTTGGGCCTGACCACACCTGTCTTGTCTTCCATGGTATGCTCTATGTTGCCCTCTCACAAGTAGGCAAACCCACGACGATATTCATTCACACACAGGACACGAATACCAAAAACATACTTTACAAAGAAGCCCTTGACCCTTAGGTGAGCTACAACACTAATACACTCATTCATGAATTCCCACCGTCCGAAGGACGGGTACTTTGCTAGTATATTATATTTATAAATCAGTGGCGCGCACAAACAAACACACACATAGTGATACACACACATTAAGACACATCAATCGTCCAATCGTCTCAATCTCCTTTTTCTTTTGATAATCCCCGCACATTCGAGGAATCGAGTGCCTTGTGAAATACAAGATAGGGAGCCAAGATACAATATTCATTTACATTTAATCATTGGTAAATTTCATAATTGTAGGTATTATTGGTTAAACAAATTAATTAACAAAGCTGATAATTTTACAGAAATAAAACACACACCGATTTATCTGTAAATAAAACCCTGAAGTAACGACCTGCTTCGTAATAAAAACACGAGCACATTGTCTTTTATTCTTTCAATTTTATTTGTATTATAGTATAGGCACTGCCATCATTCAAGTAGACAGAATACCTCTAACAAAGATATGTCACATAGTAAGAGAATATGCCTAAGGAAATTTCCAGTCTCTCACAAGCAATAAGATATAGATCTTTAATTTTTCCCAACCAGTTCTTGTTGGAAAAAAAACATCAGCATATGTATTTAGAAGTAGAGTGCAATTGTGTTCTTATAGATAGTTGATTCATGAGAAAAAAAACATATTTAGCTGACATCCAGTATAGCTGGCCATATACGCAATACAATGTTGTCATGATAACGGAACATTTACATCTCATTTAACACAAAATACCAAACCTTCCCACAGTCCGACATGCCTACCACTGAACCCAGCAAGAGTAGTGAAGCAATGAGAGAACACACAGACGTGTGAGAGACAGCCAGCCAGCCAGACAGATAGAGAAGGAGGAAGGGAGGGAGGAGAGAGAGAAAGCATGAGCAAGGGAGCGAGAACGAGAGAGAGAAAGCATGAGCAAGGGAGAGAGAACGAGAGAGAGAAAGAGAGAGAGAATAAGAGTACCATTTTACTCAATGTTATAATTTCTTATATACATAACAATCTGTGCTGCAGCTGCTGCTACTAGTCATATCTCATGATAAATCTTTAGTTTTTTTCATCCTAACATGAGTTTTTTATGGATAATACGCCACAGATAAATTTACTAAACACCAACATTTCTGAATTTGTAATGTCCACAAAACCACCTATTTTATCATTTCAATTACCGCACGCACGCACGCACGCACACACACCGGGACATTTACAGATAGGCAGCCCGCCACGCAGAGAAATCAAAAATTAACCTTGAGTTCGCTTAGAACATATTAAAAGCAAACTAAGACATGGTATTTACATATCATTGGAAAGATCTCTAAACTTCATCATGATACACTTTTGTTCAAATCACATCTCAATTCATACGTCTGGTTTAAGTGAAAGATTACAAACGTACTAATGTAAAACATCTCCTAAAGTAAAAAAACAAAAAACATTAACGAAATTACATATTGCCTCTGATGTGATCGTGGCTCCCATGAACAAGGGCTGTCGCTACCGTTTAGGTTTTGTGTCGGCGCACTTTATCTAGATCCTTTGTGTCCTCTTCGTCGCTCTGGTATCCAGCCGGCCACCTGGTGGCCTGCATCAGCTCGTGATTCGGCCGGTGCTCCTCACCGCGATTTTCATACAGCAGTATGTTCAGCGTCTCCTCATAGATTCGTGCCTCTGGAAACTCGACCTGGACGAGAAATCACGTTGCATGCTTACACTGGCAGTCTCTTTCATTCAACATTTCTATGGGAGAAAGTATCAAGGTCCGTGGCATTTATGCAAGTTCTAGCATGAGTTTACCATGTTTACAGGAGGGAAGAGATGGAAAGACGAGTTTACAGCAGTTAATGGCAACCGTGTGCTACCCTGCTCGGGATTCCCGTACAATTGTGCTTGGAGGCACGCAGCCACAAATCCTGGGCATTTGCTTTCATTTCAGTGATAGAGGCTAAGAGCTCTGCACATTTCCATTTATACATGTGCTCTGATCTTTAAAACGGTCCAACACCTTTCTCTTAACTCATTTGTCTCTTAAAATACAAGCGATTTCCTGCCCCCTACTGTGAAAGATAAGAGGGAATTCGCACAGAAAGAAGAGTAACATACCTTGGTGTGTTTCTTCTCTGTCGCATAGACTATAGAGGTGCAGCAGACCTCTGCGACCTTCTGACCGTGACCGTAGAACGACCAGCAGCAGATCTCGTTGCTGCCGATCACGTCTTTGATGAAGAGGATGCGGCGGCTGAAGCGTAGTGACAGCCTATCAAACAGCTCCATGTTCTTCAGCAGGTTGTCGTCTGATTGGCTGAAAAGAGATGAGACTATGACAACAAGCGTAGCTCTAATGTTATTGCGCATTCTGTTTCATTCTGATAGACAGACAACCGCATTATCCTTTCAATATGCATTAGACGACTGGAAATATGTTGTTACAGTATAATTTACAAAACTATAAATGTGCCAGCATATTGACAAGTTCATGCATATGCAATATATTACTAACTCAGTGTACGCAATGATGATATTTAGTATTTCAATGCAAGGTTTCAGAAATTAAGTATCCCATACCTTGTATATGAATATTTGTTGTTGTGTCTGTTGACTAGAAGTTTAACCACAGGCTGTAAATAGGCAGAATGAAATATCATTGTTATTTCAATGTTTTACACATAAAATAAATCGTGCTTACTATATATGTAGCATGAGATATTAACATATTAATTAAGATATTAATTAAGATATTAATATATTAATCCCATTTTCTCCAATCAATATTAATGATTAATATAGCATTATTACGCATAGACATATTTGCACAAATCTATGAGGCAAGACTAGTAATACATCTCCATCCTGTACAAGGGCGTAGCCAGGAATTTGGATTGGGGGGGGGGGTCCTCGAGCGAGTAACAAGGGTCTGGTGGTCTGAATTTTTTTTTATAGTTATATGTAAAAATAGTGCTTTAAAGTGATTATGTCACCATAAATAGTAAAAATTAAAAAAGAATATTTCCACTTTTTTACAAAATATAAGTCATTCTGTTCACTTTTTATGGTTAAATTGCTGCATTATACTTCCTGTTTTACTATATTGTTCGATGTGAACATACACTCGTGACTCATACATAGCCCATAGCAAGCAATTAATGTTGGGAACATTAATATCAAATCGTCCAGGTTTTTTGGATTTTTAACTAGTTGAGAAACAATCTTATCAGGTAAGAATTTGACGATACGTTTAGTCCCATTAGTTCTTACTTTTAATGTAAAAAAATGGCAACAAAAATTTTACCAATTTTACCATAGAAAATTCGTGACGTAGTCAATTTAAAATCAATTTAGACGCTGTTTTGTTGACAATACTATTTCTTCTGCAGCTCTACAACGACACCTAACCCGACCATGCTGTGTGACTAACGTCTTTTTTAACGAGGCCAGGATTAGGCCAGCTACGCGCTTTTAAGAGAAAAAAAAGAGCGTAAAATGCGTAAAAAAATCCTCTATTTAAATAATAATTAAAACATTGTAGATACATGTATTATATTTCTGATCATATAAATATGAATTTAAAGAACACAAACATCACATAGAGAAATATTTCTGAAAGAATATAACCAAAAAATATAAAAAATGGAAAAAATATTGTACTCTTAAAGGGATCGTTTACTCTAGGTTCTAGGGTTATTTTCAGTTAATTTAGGTTAAAATTACGCTACATAAAAAGTTTCATGGTTCAACCACCATTAGAAATATTATTAAAAAATGTTTTAAAACTAACGACTACAGTTTGATTACAACGATGGTGGCGCCACTCAAAGCGCACGATCTGATAAGTTGTGCAAAACCACTTTTCAGCCAAGGGCTACAAACCGAGGGTGTTTCTTATTTATTAATTTAAAAGCAAAAGGATTGTAATATCTTATAAATGACATATAGTTTCAGTTATAATATGGATAAATTTGCCCTAAAATGAATATCGTTCGGTTAAATAGCATTTAGGTATAAATATAATTGCACTTTTGTGATTAGCCCTCAGTCTGTAACATGCAAAATAACGCAACTTTTTCGGGTTGGCAGCACGGTCGCCGGTGTCATGGCGCCGTTCAAATTTCGCAGCGTTGGTGTGTAATTAATTATAACAATTAAATTAGGTGTCTGGTAACATGGTTCATACAGGACTGAAATTTTTTTCAAGGACTTTTCAAGGACATTTTAACGGAAATCCAAGGACATTCCATCAGACATTTTATCGGAATTCATACACAGAACAAAACATTCCTGGATTAATTTAATAACCCCATTCTTAATCACTGCATGTCACCTCTAAAACTTACCTAGATCACATTAATAAACCCTTCTAAACACTGTCACTTCTACAACATACCTTGATTTACTGACTGATTTTAGTGACTTACTGTAATTTGTGATCATTATTTAAAGGGACAGTAGCCTCTAGGATTTTACTGCATACAACTGTACTTACTGTATAACAAATCGTCTATACCCACATGTATTTGTTACCAGATACCTAATTTAATTGTTATAATTAATTACACATCAACGCTACGAAATTTGAACGGCGCCATCACACCGGCGACCGTGCTGCCACCCCGAAAAAGTTGCGTATTTGACAATTTATTTTGCACGTTACAGAC
This sequence comes from Priapulus caudatus, assembly GCF_000485595.1. Taxonomy (NCBI): domain Eukaryota; kingdom Metazoa; phylum Priapulida; class Priapulimorpha; order Priapulimorphida; family Priapulidae; genus Priapulus; species Priapulus caudatus. The sequence goes on from NW_014578296.1 coordinate 36,942, forward strand.
TGAGGGCTAATCACAAAAGTGCAATTCTATTTATAAATACCTAAATGCTATTTAACCGAACGATATTCATTTTAGGGCAAATTTATCCATATTATAACTGAAACTATATGTCGTTTATAAGATATTACAATCCTTTTGCTTTTAAATGAATAAATAAGAAACACCCTCGGTCAGTAGCCCTTGGCTGGAAAGTGGTTTTGCGCAACTTATCAGATCGTGCGCTTTGAGTGACAAAGACAATTGTCATGAAATTCAAGGACTTTTGAAGCACAAAATCAACATTTACTAAATTCAAGTACTTTTCAAGGACTCCCCTCAAATTCAAGGACTGTGCGAACCATGGGTAACAAATGCGTGTTGGTATTGACGATTTGTTATACAGTAAGTACAGTTGTATGCAGTAAAATCCTAGAGTCTACTATCCCTTTAAGTATCTGAGGCAATTTTAACATGGTTTACTTTCAAGACTCTAAATTATGACTAAATAATATTTGAACTCGCCTTTGTTGTCGTTTTGATAAGTTCCTGCTCTTCCTTCTGTGAGGTGATCAATGGAACCCTACAAATAGGATCAAGCTCTTGCTCCTTTTTCCTCAAGGCCAACTGACACATATCCACAACTGCCTGAAATCCACAAATATTAACCAAATGAAAAAGACCAATCACCACTGTTGTTATTGTATCCCCCGAACGAAGTTCGTGGGGATACTATGGGTTTGGCATCGTCGCGCCGCCGCCGCCGCCGTAGAGATTTCCTTGTGAACGCTCTACCGGCTGCAGTTTTTTCGGATCATCTTCAAATTTCGCATAAAGGTGCGTTATCGTAAAGCGAAGACGCCTATTGTTTTTGGTGTAGGCGGAGTCATCGTTACCATGGTAACAACATTTTTTGTCGAAATATTCTAGAACCTGTAACTTCTGCACTTTTTACCCGATTGCCATGAAATTTACATTTGTATTAAAATTTATATTTAAATTTATATTAAAATTAAAATAAAAAAATTTAAAAAAAAAAGGTAAATTTTTTTTTTAAATATTTGTATTAAAATTTGTATTTTAATTTATGATTG
>NW_014578296.1:39416-41097 GCF_000485595.1 Priapulus caudatus
AACATACCAAGTTTAGTCGCGCGCTAGTCAATTAGGGCCTGAGTTAGAGAGGCGGAGAGAAATATGATCGACAAGATCAAGGTAAAGGTGAAATAAGGCTAGCAGTGACCTGATGGGCCAGTTTTTACCCGATCTCGGATCATCTTCAAATTTGGCATGAAGGTGCGTTATTGGTAAAGCGAAGACGCAATCGTTTTTGGTGAGGGCGGAGTCATCGTTGCGCATGGTAACAACATTTTTGTGGAATATATTGTAGAACCTGTAACTTGTGCTGTTTTTACCGGATTTTCATGGAATTTGGCACACAGGGCCGATATAACATGTCCTATAAATATATATATATATATATATTTGAATGATAAAGGTCGCAGTGACCTGGTTTTGGTACGCTGCTCACCTTCTCCCCAAGATGTGTAAGTATACCAAGTTTGGTAGCGCTAGGTGAATTAGGGGTCGAGTTATAGAGCGGAAGGGAAATTGTCTGCGGCGGCTGGGGAGACATGAAACCATAGTATCCCCGCCGACTTCGTCACGGGGGATACAATTAGCATACGTACTAAAAATAGTCGCTAAGGCGAGTCTACAAATATTAAACAATTTCCCCCTATTTTGCCTCACTAGAGAGAAAGGTGCTAATAAGCCGCCAACCTGCATACAAAGACCATCCATCTATAAAGGCCACTTTTCCTGTTTCCTTAGAGAGGCCTTTCTATACAGGTTTGACTGTATGACAATAAGTGAGGTTACACAGTATGCATTCCACAGTGATTCTGTCACCTTTATGCAATAGTATTTCGCTTCTGCCATCAGTTCCATAATATCTCGACTACCCTCTGGAAGTGCCAAGTCCCCATCTCGCAGGAAATTAAGGATATATCCAAAATGTTTTCCAGGTCTGTCAATGAGAATCCAACCTGAAGCATTGAGAGAAGATTACAGCATTTGTTACTAGAGCTCATAGGGTCTATGTCCCCCAGGGTACTGCCAGAATGTACCCTGGGCACGGTCCGGTATACCGGAACGTACCCTGGTAACTATTTGATATGGTTAGGGTTAGGGTTAGGATATAGGGTTAGGGTTAGGGAGTAGGCGTAGGCGACTCCCTAGACTCGTTAGTGGAGTAGGCGAGGTATGGTCCGGCATATTAGATAGTACCAGGGTACGTTCTGGCAGTACCCTGGGGGACATAGACCCTCTCAGCGTTACTAGATGCACGCTGCTGCACACAAACTATCAGAAATATAGAGCAGGTGGGAAAGCGTGAGCACCAAATGCACACAATGCTCGCTTCTCTTTACACCAATCGTTCACCACCAGGCATTTTACCAGATTTCTCTGAGTAAAGTGTGTAGTACCAAATTGAAAGAGTTATAATTCGAACAAGTGTACATTCGCCTACATATAGATACAACAAGTGCCGCAGAGCGACAGCGCTCACCTGACGGCAGGTGTTCTGATGCTAAACTCAGGGGCAAACGAATCAAGAGCACCCTCCCATCACCGCGTTCGCTCTCCCTCGTTGTCTCTCATTCTTTCTCTTTCGCTCTCTCGCTCTTGCTCTCTCTCTCTCGGTCGATCACACTCTCGCTCTCTCTCTCGCTCGATCACACTCTCGCTCTCTCTCTCTCTCTCTCTCTCTCTCTCTCTCTCTCTCTCTCTCTTGCTCTCTCTTCCCTTCACG
>NW_014578296.1:42267-45368 GCF_000485595.1 Priapulus caudatus
TCCCCCTTCTTTTACACCTCTTGACCTTTGACCCCCAAATTGATCATCCCGCGTCCTTTTCATGATCCCCCCCCCCACATGCCGAATATCGTGACCGTACGTCGAGCGGTTAAGATTTGTACCCAACTGTTGACGCACGCACGCACACACGGACGGACGATCATGCGATTCTACAAGCTGCATCCGACTATGTCAGATGAGCTAAAAATGGAGGGCAAATGCTTGTGTATTTTTGCTCTGATGGTGTGAAACGAAGTGAGCGTTGTGCGAATTTTCCTTTCATGCTTTCCCACACTGCTCTATATTTCTATGAGTGTGTGCAAAGCGGTGGCATTTGAATGGCATTTATGAGGAAATTAGTCGATAGAGAATAAATAAACATGGAGGCTTTCGTAGTAATTTGGTGTTTGTACACGTTAGTCGTTATTAATATTAATTATTATTGAAACGTTCAAAGTGCCTGTGTGGATTATGACCGCCACTAGGCACTACAATCTACATAGTCTGAGTTTTCTCTGACCAATGCCCACACCAACGATTTTGGTGGATTTGGTGTGGGTTTCTGTTGACTTTGTTAACCCACACCAAATCCACCAAAATCGTCGGTGGACCATTGGACTGGTATTACTATTGCTATTGGTAATTATTACTATTACTATTAACTATTACTATTAGTAATTACTAATAGTAATTAATAATTAAATAATTAATAATTAAATAATAATTAATAATTAACTATTACTATTACTATTAGTAACTATTACTATTGGTAAGGTTGACCATTGGTATTGCCATTGGTAAGAGGAAATTCGGACTAGGCACTACATAGCTCTAGTACTATAGCCCGCTTACATTAACTGCCGCTGGCAGCGGCAGTTAATGTAAGCGGGCTATAGACTATAGTACTAGAGCTAGGCACTACATTGATAAATTGCACCAACCTTCGGAATCTGTGAGAACTTCCATTCGACCACTGAACATGGCCCTGAGCATGTTATCATGTTTTGTGAGCGTTTGCATTGTAGTGTAATGCAACGCACCACCAACATTTAACTTTACATATTTACTTGGCGATCCCTTCACGATAGTCTTCTGAGACTCTGCAGTTGGGCGAGGATTGCCTGACATTTGTTGGTCAGTTTGGCTTTGCATCAAACTATAGTCACAGATGATACGCAGCAACAATCCCCGCGGTCAATACTAATACTAGTTTGTCCTCCTCGACACGCAGTTGTTTATGACTAGTTGCTATATATATTTAGCTATATATATTTATGCAACTTAACTGTAACGTAGCACACAAATATTAGACGTTATGTAATGTTCATCAGTAGTCAGTAGACTCAGTACAGCGTATCGTCATCACAGATACACCCCAGTTCCTACCAGTTCCTACGAACGTCACCGGAAATGTGCGTGTCTGCGGCGCCATCTAGATGTTGTCTCGGGCATGTACGCACGATGTTGCTAGGGTGTAGGGTGGAAAGTAAACAAATGGATGCGTATGAAACTGCCTGGTGCAATTTTAGTAACTTCGTAAGCTTATAGTTTCTTATATTATAGTACTCGTGTCGGAATATTATAGGTTGCCCTATCGGGTTATCACTTACACTTACTCATAAATATCATTTTAGTTGGATGCAAGGTTAGGTCCTTAGGATTATTAATATTAATATTAATAATATAATAAATTAATATTATTTATGGTATTCATATGATAGGTACTACTAGTACTAGTACTACTACTACTAGTACTAGGGATGAGAGGGTCTATGTCCCCCGGGGTACTGCCGGAACGTACCTTGGGTACGGTCCGGTATACCGGAACGTTCCCTGGTACTATCTAATATGCCGTAGGCCTACCGTACCTCGCCTACTCCACTAACGAGTCTAGGTATAGTCGCCTACGCCTACTCCCTAACCCAGGGTTCTTGTTAACTTTTGACAAAGCAGGTAATTTGACAATGAATAGCAGGTAACTGTTTTTCCGGCACGGACGGTAGGGCGAGCGGCGAAGGCGCGAAGCCCTGCTAGGGGGGTCCAAAATTTCTGATTTGACCCACATATAGCCTATTTTGATGGGTATGGGTTCTTGAATTTGGTAGTTTAGATAGGAAAATATATGCTATTAAGTATCTATTATAAAAAGAAAAACCCGCAAGTGCACAGAGTTAGTCTTGGGTTGGAAGTATTTAAAATAAACTTCGTTTTTTCAAATATGGATTAAATATTTTCCCGCCTTTAGTGGGAGTTTCTCAAATTGATAGCCGGTAACAAATTGCGCGATAGGCGGTAAAAATAACCGGTTACCGGCTATTAACAAGAACCCTGCTAACCCTAACCCTAACCCAAACCCGAACCCTAACCCTAATCCTAACCCTAATCCTAACCCTAATCATATCAAATAGTGACCAGGGTACGTTCTGGTATACCGGACCGTACCCAGGGTATACGTTCCGGCAGTACCCTGGGGGACATAGACCTATGAGCACTACTAGGTAGGGGTTCAAGGATAGAGAACATAGGCCCAATGTCATTTACATCAATATAAATGTAATATTATATCAATATAATAGGTTAGGGTTATGGTTAGGGTTAGGGTTAGGATTAGGGTTAGGGTTAGAATTAGGGTTAGGGTTAGGGTTAGGGTTAGGATTAGGGTTAGGGTTAGAATTAGGGTTAGGGTTAGGGTTAGGCACATTGGTTTTATTGCGACCCATGTTCTCTATCCTTGGCCTTGGGCCATACCATCTGGGTAGCTCTAGTACTATAGGGACTATAGCCCGCTTACATTGACTGCCGCTGGAGGCAGCGGCAGTCGTGTGGAGGCACCGCCAGCGGCAGTCAATGTAAGCGGGCTAAAGTACTAGAGCTACCATCTGGGTACCTAGCTGTAGTACTATGGCCCGTGGATATCTGCCGCAGGCCTGGGCACTATTTTGAAAAAAAAATTCTGCTGGGAACCAAGGAGCAACATATACCAAGGAGATGAAACCCCGGGGGGGGGGGCACTCACCCACATTATGGTAGGTATGTGCCACTGCAAAGTCAAAAATGGGGGGGGCTCTGGAACTAACTCAGACCTGAAAATGGGGGTAAAT
>NW_014578296.1:46286-85701 GCF_000485595.1 Priapulus caudatus
ATATATAGTACGTATATATATATATATATATATATATATATATATATATATATATAAAAACAAAGTCAAGGTATAGAATAAGGGTGGTTAAAGTGCAATTGACAAGCTTTCGAGATTACATCTCTTCATCAGGTCAGCAGACCTGTCGAAAGTTCGGCGGGGAATACGTTCGGAGTGATGGCCAAAGAATGGATAATCGTGTCATACGTTTTAGTCTGTATCTCCGGATTGCTGGTGTATACGAGGAAACGATCGATTTCGCACGATGCTAGGCGAATGTACTGCATACGATTTGTGCTCAAGTTGGATGAGTTACGCATAGTAAATCGTAGGAATTATATAAGGCTAGTAAATGACGAATCTCCCTTGTTTATTGAAGTCACACTCCTTCCCTATTATCTACTCCTGATATAATAATATATGATCATGATGGATAATTGCCTAAATAAATAAATAAAAAAAATTAAAAAATTAAAAATAGAGCTAAGCTTAGTTTAGCCTTAGCCTTATATTAGGCATACAGAGTGAAGGACTGCACAGGTAGAGCTAGAATATGAATAGGGTTTGAGGCATGGTGGTGCAGTATGATAACGATTGTGCACGAGCAGGGTCCTGAAGCAAGAGCCAAACTCGTGCTTCTGTTGTAGTAACTATGCAAGGTTCATCACTAATGTGAAATTGTGTACATCTTTCAGCGTGCGTCAACCTAGAGGAGAAAAAGTGCATGTCTATCCATATGCTACCTAAAGTAATAATGTAACAAGAGCAACTGAAAAAACAATAATCATACAAAGCCATATTACTTTGTTAGGACACATACACCCATACATATAATATACATTACATATATATAAGTAATAACCTAAACAAATCATCAAGATGCCACCAAAACGGCGAGGTAGTATGTCGGAGGAGGAGAGAATTATCTACATCGAACAAAAAAGGCAAGCAGAGGAGAGTTTAATGAAAAAGAAAGAGGAAATGCTAGCCCAGTACCTCAAGGTATTTCCTCACACACTTGTTATTAGCTTCCTATATCAGGGGCGTGTACAGGGGGGGGGTCCAGGGGGTTTGAACCCCCCCTGCTCGCGCAGAAAACGCATCTAAGGGGGTCTAATTTCAAATTTTTTCGCAGACCCCCCCTTCGCGTGCTTGCAAGTTTGGGTTACGGTTAGACCCCCCCTGGTACAAATCCTGTACACGCCCAAGGTATGGCCCTTGGTATATATATACCAAGTCATTGTTATAGGAAGGCCTATATCAATGTTATCCCTCCATATAACGTGAAAATGATGAATATGCGTGTTTTTTTGCAAATAGGAAAAATTATCCAGGGAAGAGGCAAGCTGCAAGTTCAATTTGGATAAGTTATGCAGTCGATGGCGTCAGCTAATGAGAGAATCAAAGAGCAGAGAATTAAAGCAAGACATAGAAATTCTCAGCCAAACGTTTGAAAGGGTTGTTGATAGGAAGGACAGTGTGATAAAGGTATAAATAAAACAGTAACTATTTATAGACATATGGGGCTTTTCCATGGAATTCGAGAAAATGTGTTTGTGCCTCTGCTGGGAGCAGTATTACGATCAGTGCAAATTTACTTTTTATAACAATATATAGTAAATGCAGTCAGTGTTATGGTTCTCAACCCCATTTATATTACTGGGACCAATTTTTCATCCATGTTGTCATTAATAGGCATTAGTACAAGATCTGGAAGAATCAGAAGAACAGCACTGCATGGCCTTGAGAACTCATCTTTGCAGTCTGGACAAACTTATAGGTAAGTGTATTTACTGTATAACATGGTTATGTAAAACGAACCTTTGTTTAATTAAATATTATAGGAGTTTATTTATGTCTTTGGGATGTTTGTGTGATTTCACATTTGATAGAGATGACCAATATATAAATTATAGCTATAGGCTTGGTAATGCTTTCTTGTAAAATTATTGGTTTCAATAAAACCCCCACTAAAATTGTGAAAAGATGCATTAACGAATTATTGTTCGAAATGTAGATTCGTACCTCAGACAGCTACAATAATTGTTTCCAGCTTTATTTGCCTAACTAATGATACTCTACTATAATTTACTTTCATGAACGTCGTTTGAATATTTGCTCGTTTCGGAATGTGAGATCGTAAATCAGGAATTTCTGTTGCACCAGCATTGCATGAAGAAAGAATGCAGTCTCAGGAAGAGAATATGAACAGCTCTCAGGCAGGCGTTGTGCAAGAGTTTGACACTGAACGGACAGCAATGATAGCCGAGCATCAAAAAGAGACCAGCGAACTCTTAGATATCATGTTTGCGATGGAGCAACGGTATTTAGAGCAGGAGAATGAATCAAAGACAGAGTTTCAGAGTATGCGGGATGAGATTAAGAACAAGGTAAAAAGAATTATGTCAATAGGATCACAATATAGTTACATTTTGAGCACGTAGAAATTTTGAAAACAGCTTTTGCATTTGCAACAAACATCCTTCTTGAAACGAAATCTTCAAACTAAACTGACACTGTGGGTGATCGAAGCTGGGTGTATCCCTGGCTCAGACAGTTAGATTGGATAAACCTTTGGGTTACAGAACCTGGAAGAGAAGCATGCATTGAGAATGCAGCTGGAGACGACGATTGAAGACCTGTGGACGCAGTTTCAATTAGCGCTGAAGGGCTACAATGAGGCGACGGAGGAGCGCAAGCGTGCTTTCGAGGACCTAAAGAACAAGGACGAGAAGAGTTCCCGCGAGATCGACTCTCAGATGCGACGGATACAGCGACTGTCGGTCTGTCCACCCTGTTGTTACTAACCGCTCGCGCTACAGTACTTACTCCTTCTTCAGCTCGTGATTAATATATGCATCCACTCCATGTGCTGCCCTGTGGTGATAAAAGCTCGAGGAAGTGATTAAATGTACAGTTCGTTTACGCATCAGTGATGAAAGTGGTCGAGTGTTGAGTCAGCGATGTGAATTATTAGTGGTGTGGGTGACGTGTTTCCGGCCGTTCTTATAGATTATAGATCTTCTAGCACGTTTTTACTTGTATCAAAATTGTAGTTGTTAAACACGTACTGTTTTGTGTGCATAATAGGTAATTATCTAACTCTAATAGGAACAAATTAGTCAGCTGAAGTCAAAGATGGCTCAAGGTGCAAAGGAGAGCGAGGATACAAACACAGATCTGCGAGAGGTATTTATCCCTCTTTTTATGATACACTTTCTCGCAAGTGAATATTAATATGAATGTAGGTAGTATACCTTGCTTGTTCTTATCACTAAGTAGTATTAACAGCTGTATCACATGTGAGGTTCAAGAAACGTAACCCTGAACGATATTTGACATTCAGTGTATGGTGGTGTATTCCGTGCCCAATCACTTATTCATCAAAATTGATTTGTTTTCATCCAGTTATGCAAATGCAAGGCCAAAGTGAGTCGCGTGATTTGGTTGCATAGCAACATGGCGTGTCACGTGTTTATATGCCTTAATTAAATTGCTGCATTATTAATTGGCAATAATTGCACGTGCATGGAGTTGCGATTTCACTGCATAGCATTTGTTTTCTCTATGAATTCTCGTCGTTCCTAGTAGCGCGTTTGTTTCGGTCTTCTAATGAAGATAAAAATTATGTAAAATAGGGTGCTATGAAAGATTGACCGCGTAAAAACTATAGTTTCAAGATGGAAGATAATATGAGCGTGGGAGCTCACAAACACAAATGCGAACCAGGAAGTTCACTCGCACACACTTACGCAGAAAACTTGCATTCCATTATTCTCTTTACTTTTTTCTTCTTACTTGTCAGGAGAGAGAAGCCATGCTGGCTCACTTTCAGGAGCTAAAGGGGCAGATGAACAAACACAGGGAGAAGGAGCGAGGCAAACTGACAAAGTTAACACTGGAGAGCAATGCTGTCATTGCAGATCTGAGTCGCATTGCAGAACTGGTACCTGCTGCTACTTGTCTCAAACTAGTAAATAATACCGTCTCAGAGTTGATATCAGGGCTATCAAGGTCCAGTCTTGATTTTTGGCTTATCGAAAAAGCGTGCACGCACAGTTTGCAAATTGACACTGTAGTGTGTCTGTCCTTACATCCATTACAGATCTAAACGACTTCACCAACAGTATTTATATTTGGCATCTAGTTGGGGGGGGGGGAGGACAGTGTCTGTTAGAAGGATGATGTTTAGTTCCAGCTTCCCTCACAGTCACTGTATTTGTAAACATTTAAATTCGATGCGTTTCTCGGCAGTGTCCGTGCTTTAACATACTCTTTTTAAACAACCACCTCCACAAATCGCCGTGCATTCGCGCGCATGCTTGCACGTTTTCCTGAGTGCTGTTGCACGCTACGGTTCTCCCCAGGGTGAGCGCATCCTTCGCGTGGCCGAAATCTGCAGGAAGCTGGAGACGGAGCAGGAGAAGGTGCTGCCATGCTACGGCTCCTCCCTGACGGACGAGGAGACGGCTGAGGTGATCGACACTACTGGTGCACCAGCCACGCAGCCACTGGCCGAGGTACCCATGTTAGAGAAAGTGCAGACGAGCGGCTGATCGCATTCATGCCTCGCGCTTTTCTAAGATGGATACCGTTCACACGCGGGACGCCAATAGCGCCGCCCGGTCACCACAGATCACGATGATTTGGCCAGGGGCTTCATCACCACGGAATGCGTCAACCACTGATGCAGGAATGCATTATACACTGATGCAGGAATGCGTTTAACACTGATGCAGGAATGCGTTTAACACTGATGCAGGAATGCGTTTAACACTGATGCAGGAATGCGTTTAACACTGATGCAGGAATGGGTGCCGGGACACGTTAGACACACAATGATTTCGTTAACCATTCATTTGAGTAAATTTATTTATTGTCCACAAATGGTTTTGCGACAATCTTTGATGACGTTTATTTATTGAATGGGTGCCGTCACTGATTATGAGTAACTATTACTTTGGCCACGATTTGCATGTGCATCTGAACGGCAATGGCTCGTGTCCTCGTGACATATTGCACGAGAAATAATGTTCGTTCACCAGTAGGCTTTCACGTGCAATGCATCAGCTAAAAATTACCGATCACCACGTGGCAATGACAAAACTCACCAAGTCATGATGATCAATCAGATTTTTGTCATGCACGTTCCAGGGTTCTTATGGGTTCTGAAAAATCTATGAATTTCTTGAATTTTAAAATTGAAGAAAGCCTTGAAAGTTCTGAAAATTAGGCTATATGGTTAGTGGAAAGTCCATCTTGAAGGAACGAGATGCATTAAGAGTTGTTGTCAAACGTACGCAACTGGTTAGTTCGTTAGTGTTTAGTGGTTGGCGGTTTAATTTGATGTCAACATGGTCAAGTTGGGCTTAAATCTCAGGGTCCAGAAAAACGGTGCTTAAAAGTTACGGTGAAATGTTTTATTCGGAGTGTACGAACCCGTATTAATCATGTTGCGTTACGAGAAGCAGAGTGCAGCAGCAGCAGTGTAGCTCTCTGCTAACCTCGCTGCTGCTGCTGCCTGCACATGCGCGCGTGTTACAGCTGATGCACGACTACACGTCACTGGAGAACTTCTGGAAGCGCTACAACAAGGTGTTGCTGGACAAGCTGGTGCTGGAGAAGGAGCGAGCGATGCTGGCCCGTGACAACGAGCAGCTCCGCCTGGTGCTCAAACAGTACCTCGACGGAATCTCGGTCAATGACGAGATTCTCGCCAATCCCAACCCGCTGTTTGTCGTCAACAACAAGACCAACTACCAGTGAGGGAACCTGACACTCGAGATTCTTATATACGTGGTCATATGTGAATGTGTGCATGCGTGTGCGTGCATGTGCGTGTCCGTGCGTGTTTGTGCGTATGCTTGAGTGTGCGTGCGTGCGTGCGTGTGCGTATGCTTGAGTGTGCGTGCATGTGGGTGCGTGCGTGCGTGCATGGGTGCATGTGGGTCCGTACGTGGGTGCGCATGCGTGCGTGTCAGCATGCGTGTTGGTATTCGTCTTGGTGTTACTGTGTTCGTGTGCGTTTCGTTAAATGCGTGTGGCTGTGTCTTCTGTGCTTAGGATAAATTTTTAATACTACACATGGTTCACAGGTATGCATACGAACACTACAGTTGTAGGCATGCATGCATAAAATTATACATGTATTAATAGAATGTTGTTAGATTTTTACCTCACACGTAAACCTATCGTGCTGATGTGGCAAGCCAGGATGCAATGATGGTCGGTGGCAAGCCGTCATCCTTCTTCAACGATGTTTTTACCCTTTGTTTGCGATGCTGCTGCAGGCTGGCTGTGCCGGTGACCGATCCACGCGTCAGGAAGCCCGGAGCAACGGTCGTGGAGGCAGCACACGTCGTCCGACGGCAGGTGCTGTAAGGACGGCATCAGCGCAGAGATGCTCGCACGCATCCGGCCGCGGCTCCTTCTCCGCATCATCACCGGTGCACGCACCGTGGGGCGGCAATCTCTTCGACAATGGATTAACATCAACTATTGTGTGAACAGGTGTTCAACGTGCAAACTATGACAGAACCACGTGCGCTGTAAAAAGCAGGAGAGTTACGAGGCTGCGTGCCACAAAATTTGTGTAATTTACAATTTAAATTTAATTATGCTCCACATAAAGCCGTAAAGCTGTGTCTGTGCGTTCTTGCGCACTAAAACAGCCAGTGTTCCAAGATTGTAAATGCACATCTCTACCTGTTACAGATGTGGCACAGCACTGCGTATGTTGTAGCATTCATTGTTGCATTGATTTCCCATAGGGCTCCTTCACACACCAATGTTCACGTATTTTCATCAGGAAAATTTGTAGTTTGAAGTAAAGTAGAAGAATTGCACAAGTGCCAAGATATCAATGTATCATTTCTTATGAATCAGTCGAAAAAATATAATACGTACCAAAAAATTGCTGAATAATTGATTTTATTTCCACTATTTTCGTAATGTAGGATATATGTCACGTATAACGTGTATTATAGTAATCTTGCATTCACTTATAAACATAATTATAGCCACGGACTTCTTACGTGCTCAACACTTCCTTCCATCCTATTATTATTTTCAGTTTTTAAAGAAACATCTTTATACTGATCTTCTTGGTTAGTGAAATATCAACTCTCTCCTATTAACCTTTAACAACAAGGCTATCTTGGAGATGTAGTACAATATGCACAGTATTAAAATCCAATAGCACATCACCAACCATATGTTGTACCCCTCGTGTGTTCAAACATGTTCAAGAAATGAAAATTTGTGATTGCATTACAGCCACTTTTGCGTGTTTATGACAGTTTCACGATGCCACAAGCGGCGCGCAGTCGTAGGCCATGACACCTCGAATATAACAAGCAACTCCATCATTGAACCCGGACCAACACCTAACCAATGGGAATCCATCGCAGTCGACTTGTAAATCGTCTTGCTTTCACCAAGAAGCACTGGCTGCTCTAATACACAGGGATGGGAATGACAATTTGTGTTTTCAGCTGAAAATGGTCACTACAGTAGATATTTTATCATATTGAACAACTTTAGCGGCTTGTCCTGCTGCCAAGGCAAGTCTGTGAGCCCCACAGTGATCAGACATCAGGAAAAGAAACGCTTTATTTGCTACGCCAAAGGTTGCCCAAAAATCCTCCCTTGCATGCACGATAATGTTCCTAACACCCTAGGAGCTAGGGCGCGATCGTGCGACATTAATTTTTTTATCGTTTTCAAGGGTTACCGAAAAAGGCAGCTCGCGACACCACCTTTTATGGTTATGTATATATGTATTATAAACAGAACTTCGTTGGCGAGAAGTGAAACAGTTCGTACCTAAGTTTCCTACCACGTGAAACAGTCGCAGAGCCTGGGCCGGCTACTTCATAAAACGAGCCTCAAGGCCACGCGTGACGCAGCGGCTTTTGATGTACACGATCGATCGATCGCGTACTATATACGGCCTGCGTAGCACGCGCGGCACACATACACACACACTTGCAGCGTCAAATAAACGCACACACTGGCCAACGTCTGACAATCTCGAACAGTGAACTAAGCCGTGTCTATATTGTAAAGCGAACTATATTACAATGTTATTAAATGAAGGTACTGTTGGACTGTAAAATGAAAATTTGTACATTCTAACCCCCCATAAAATGTTCTCTCAATGGATTTAGACGTTTCACAAAATCGACCCTGGGACTGTAAAATCCGCGGATTTCCGCGGAAGATTCTCATCCCTGAATACAGCATGCAGCACACAAATATATACACACGCACACGTTGACTGACCCCCTGGAAACACGGTGAATGTTTACGGCCACTAGCAATCGCGTTGGGAACGTCATTGACCGCAATGCTGCTTTGGCGGTTATTTCGTCAGAGTCGAGAGATGTTGCGACTGTGTGAGCACAATACCAACTGTTCAATCAGTTTCTTACTGTCACTAGATGCCACTTGTTAAGCTCCAGCTTCTGCCTTGGATTTCTTCTGCGTAAGATTGATTTTGTCGCCGAGGCTCAGTGCCATTCCCTGCACAGACAGAGAGAGAGAAGAGGGTTAACAGTAGCTACAGAACACTGGGTGCCAGCCAGTATAGACTGCCAACAGCAGCGATTTCTCACATGTCATCATCCCTGTACAGTATGCATGTTTCTTTTTAGAAGCAGACACTAAACCGACTCTAAGGTGTGCTCCATGAGCTGTAGTTTCTAACTGAACAACAACATATGGGATGGCGTAAGGTGAGTCGCGGCTGCGGTGACTCATGCCATGTGATCGAGGCATTTTCTGTGGACCAATAGTCACCACACACATGGTGGCGAGTAGAGTAGCACGCCCACCCTAACGATCACACTCACGATAACAAAAATTGCTTTGTGACAGAATCTTAACAAATGCACCAGCCTCGATCATTGCCACCGCCTCTAAACCGCATTGCAATCTGACGTCACACCGTTTCTCGTGCATTTCACTCTGCTAGAATCAACGCGCGCAAAGGCTGGGAAGTGTCGTCCGTCTTACCTGGCTCTTGGCTCTAATGCGAATGTGACCGGTGACCGTAGCGTCTGCATTGCTGGAGTCCTTCTCAATGCTCAGGTTTGCCAGCGCGTCTTCTCCGAAGATGGAGCGAGCGTACAGGTTGGCTGCCATGAAGCCACACTCACCAGACAGGGCCTGCCCAAGCAGTGCAGACACAGCGTGAGCAATAAAGTAATGGAAATGCACAAGTGTGCACCCCAGTCCATGATAGCGTGTGACTGCAATTACCCAGATTGAAAATGTACACTTGCTACCAATTAAAACGTAATTACAATGCAAAAGTGCCTGCCCAGTCCATGATAGTGTGTAGCTGCAATTAGCTAGATTGAAAATGTACACTTGCTACCAATTAAAACGTAATTACAATGCAAAAGTGCCCGCCCAGTCCATGATAGTGTGTAGCTGCAATTAGCTAGATTGAAAATTAACTTTTGCTACCAATCGCCCGCTGCAGCAAATGTATTACGTTCGCTGGGCATTACACTTAATCAAGATGACGGCATGCCTGCGTCAAATCTGGATCTTTGCCTGCTGTGCTGCCAAGGTGACTGTACTCACCTTCTCTGGAGTGAGGCACTTCATGTTGGTCGACTTGATGAGATGTGCCAGAAACTCACGCAGGTTCTTAATGTTAGTATTGACAGACACCTGTAATGACAACACACATGGGTTTTGCACGGAAAATTTTGCCAATATTTAATCTACTACCAAGTATGATTCACATAAAGTTTGTTTTAAAACTGGGTTTGATAAGTATCTTAACATAATTCCAGTTGATATACATGCAGGATGTAACTTCAATGACCGTGTTATTATGTGGCGTGCCTCATATATATTTCAACATGTAACTCAACACTGTACATTCAGATTGTGAACAGCAGTATGTTTGTTCTAATCATCGGCACACGGCGGGAACATCAACGTTCCAATAGAACGTTCCAATAGTCTGAGAAGGCGAAAATCGTGTTGGAACCATCAATGCTAGCTACAGCATAGCTATGCAAACAGAAAAACGCGGTACTTTTATATTTTTGTCCTTTGTGGTTCAATTTGAAGAGCATAAGGCTTCTGCAACTGTGATGCTTTGTAACGAGGAATGATGATATAAATTCAAACTTGTTGTAGTAACCGGAATAAACTTTAATAACTTGCACAGTGTAGACCCATCGCACAAAGAGACAAAGAACGCGCACACGCAGATACGCGTGTGTGCCTCCTTCCGCGGCCAGACCCAGAATCCTCTCGACTCCTACATCCCTGTCCTATATATTCCCCCCAACTCTTACATCCTGCACGCACATGTACTGGTTCCCCAGACCACTTCCTACCTCCCATTTCACAATGACCCTAGAAACGGCAGACCTAAAACACGTTTACTATTCTCCCTATAACATCAATCTAGCCGCACAAGATGCGCGACGCTCTGTCTAGCTAGACTATGACTAAAACAACTACTAGTCTAGCTCCACTGACTAATTCATGTAACACGTGCAAAACACATGTTACAGCTTTGGGTTCCATAACAAGCTTTGCTCAGTAAAGCTAGATGCTTTTATGTGGGCAAGGTTGTTATGCTTAGGAAAACTGCCTTGAGGAAAACCCCTTTGCCTTCTAGTTGCAGTTTAAAACTGGCAAATCTTCTATAGTTGGAAACAATGTGGCCAAAACCATTTAAATCATTCACCACACTTATACACGAATTACGATCACTCTGTACATCACTTCACACCTTGTTCTCCCACTCGAACTCAGCCCACATCTGGCGGAACTCTGAATCGGTGCACGTGGCCGGTATGATGTAGTCCATGATGTCGATGTGAATGTCATTGAGGACTACCACATTCCGATCGCTGCCCGACCCAGTTACATCATACACTGTAACAGACACGGCACATGTACTCGACACAAAAAACATATCGTGAGAGAGGCAATGACAACAGAGTAAGTGGAGAGTCAGAAAGGGTGGTAATAGACCATTCTTATTTATTATTCATGACCTGGGGTCATCGCACGAAAACGAGGCTAAGCTAGGCAATTTTGTAAACAATGGCTGCTCAGGCAGGCACGCACAGAAGGGGTACACGTACGTACACGCGGGTACACGCAGATACACGCACGTACATGCGGGTACACGGAGATATACGCACGTACACGCGGGTACACGCACGTACACGCAGGTACACGCGGGTACACGGAGATACACGCACGTACACGCGGGTACACGCACGTGCACGCACGTGCCGCAGGTACACGCACGTACACGCGGGTACACGGAGATACACGCACGTACACGCGGGTACACGCACGTACATGCAGATACACGCACGTACACGCACATACACGCAGATACACGCACGTACACGCGGGTACACGCACGTGCACGCACGTACACGCCCGCCAGCATGCACGTAATTCCAACCAATCAGACTCAGCGTGTGGAAACGCTTGTCTATATTCAGGCCGGTACAGGAGATAATTTGCATATTTTGTCACGTGGTTTGTGTTAACCAATCAGATGTAATTGCGTATTCGTGACGTCACTTCCAGCTGTATGGCAAAGCGTCTCACGTGCTAGAAGTGGAAGCATGGTGAGTGGTGGAGAAGGAGGGCAGGAGAGAAGCTGGTAGAAGAAGGAGGAGGGGAGAAGCTGGTGAGAAATGAGGAAGGGAGTAAGGAGAAGTGGTCGGAAGATAGGAGGAGGGGGAAAGAAGCGGTGAGAAGGAGGGGGCAGAAGCTGGTGGAGAATGAGGAAAGGGAGAAGGGACGATAGACTGGTGGACGAAGGAGGTAGGGGAGAAAGCTGTGAGAAGAGGAAGCGGGAAGGAGAAGGTAGTGGACAGAAGAAGGAAGGGGAAGTCTGGTGAGAAAGGAGGAAGGGGGAGAAGGGACAGCTGGTGGAGAGGAGGAAGGCTTCGAGCCAGCTTCTCCCGCCTCCTTCCTTCTCCACCTAGCTTCTCCTCTACATCCCCCTTCTCCTCCAACAGCTCCTCCCCCCCTCCTTCTCCCCTTCCTCTTCCCACCAGCTTTCTGCCCTCCTCCTTCTCCACCAGCTTCTCCCCTCTACCTTCTCGCACAACCTTCTCCCTTCTCCCGCTTCCTCCTTCTCTGCACCAAGCTCTCCCCCTCCTCCACAACCTCTCTCTTCTCCCCCTCCTCCTCCACAGCTCCTTCTCCCTCCTTATCCCCTTTCTCCCTTCTCACCGCCTCCTCCACCAGCTCCCTTATCCCCTCTCTCCCTGCCTTCCTCTTCGTCTCACCAGCTCTCCCCCTCCATGCCACCTTCTCCTTATCCCCCTCCTCCTTCTCCACAGCTTCTCCCTCGTCCTTTCTCGCCACCACTTCTCCCTTCTCCCCCAGCTCTCCCTCGCTCCTTTCTCGCACCACCTCTCCTTTCTCCCTCCTCCTTCTCCCACCAGCTTCTCCGCCCTCACTCCTTCTCCACCTAACCTTCCTTCTCCCTTCTCCTTGCTCACAGCCAGCTTCTCCCGTTCCTGCCTTCTCCACATCCATTCTCCCCTTCCTCCTTCCCCGAGCTTCTCCCCCTGCGCTCCTTCTCCACCAGCTTCTCCTTCTGCCGCCTTCCTCATTCTCACACCAGCTTCTTCCAGCCAGCCTTCCCCCTCCTTCCTTCTCCAACCAGCATCTCACCCTCGTCTCCTTCTCCACCAGCCTTCTCCCTCTACCCTTCTCATTCCCACCAGCTCTCCGCTCCTCCCCTTCTCCACCAGCTTCTCTCCTCCTGCTTCTCCACCAACCTCACCATGCTTCAGACTTCTGCACGTTTAGATCGCTAATTGCGCATAGCAAGCTGGCAAGGACCGTCAACGACACAGCGATTAGCATCTCATTGTTAACACAAACCGACGTGACCAAAATATGCAAATTATCTCTGTACAGGCTGAATATAGACAGACCCCACGCTAATATCGAATGTATAGTACTCATAAATATCGGTATCCAGACGAACGAAATTTGTTCACGCCGAAGATCTGATTGGTATGGATTACGTGCATGCTTGTAACTTTACATCAACACGCGTTTTAATAAATTTGTAAGACTTTGTCCTGATGTTTGGAATTACAGAGCATGCATGTATCTTTACAATACACGCATTTAATTAATTAGGTGCATGCTTTAAAACTTTTACATACACGGCACTTTAATTAATTAAAGACAGCCTGTGATCTGCTGTCATAGCCCGCCGCGTGTACGTGCGTGTCCCACGTGTAAACGGCGTGTACTTAGATGTACCGCGTGTACACGCGCTGCACGTGCGGTACCCGCGATGCACGTGCGTGTACCCGCGTGCACGTGCGTGTAACCGGCTGCACGTGACGTGTACCCGCGGGACGTGGCGTGTACCCGCGGTGCACTCGTGTACCCGCGTGACGTGCGTGTACGGTGCGTGTATCTCCGTGCACAACCGCAGTGTACGGCGTGTACGTGCGTGTTACCACCGGTGTAGTCGCGTCGAGTACCCGCGTAGTACGTGCGTGTAACCGCGTGTACGTGCGTGTACTCTCAGTGTGATCGTGGGCGATGCGCCGCGGTGTAACGTGCGTTGTACCCGCGATGTAGGTGCGTGTATGCGCAGTACGTGCGTGTCCCACGTGTACCCGTGTACGTGCGTGTATCTTCAGTGTAAGTGCGTGTAATTGCGTGTACGTGCGTGTAGCCCCCTTCGTGTCACGTGCGTGTACATGCGTGTATCTCCGTGTACGCCGCGTGTACGTGGCGTGTACCCTGAGTGTCATGCGTTACCGAACCCTTTGTGTGCGTGCCTGCTGCCTAGAGTCAGCCATTGTTTACAAGAATTCGCCTAGCTTAGCCTCGTTTTCGTGCGTGAACCCAGGTCATGAATAATCAATTAAGAATGGGTCTATAGGTAGATATGGTAAAGAATGAAAGAAGGAAAAGGAGGGAGAGAGGGAGAAAGACAAGAGATGTGAAACAGATGATCGACATAAATGAACAGGTATTCGCAAGAACTAGAAGATTGGTCACAGTCAATCAATTTCTTAATCACAATCGATGTAAAATTCTCACGAGATATCCACGTGTAGAAATGTCAAAACCTCGCACCTATGTTGCCGAAAATGATGCCGTTCTCAGTCGAGGCGACCTTGACGGTGGCCTTGATGTTGGAGAAGTCGTGCGGTCCCATGGTCATCGGGGTCGGCTTTTCCACGAGCTTCAAATCACCTGTGTGTGAATCAGGAATGTAAACCAAGTGTCTTGCCGATCATTTCCCCCAACAAGTAACTAATGCTATATTATATTACTGTCTGACATTGAACAACGAAAAAAAATCATTAAAAGTTTTTACAACTTTATAATGCGACTTATGCATTTCAAAATCGAATGTAAATTTATTATAAGTGAATGCAAAGGCGAGTAACATGATGAAATTCCTAATTCCTAGCTAACATTGTGTCAAGCATCTTCTCTGAAGCCCTATCAGCTAACCCAGCAAAACCTAACCACATAGTGCTAATGCAAGCCTGAGACACACGCGCCGTCTACAGCACTGACCGAGTGTGGCGAGCTCGAGCGTCACGTTCTGCAGTGTGTCGGCAGTCTGGTTGACAACAGGACGTCGAGGACGATGTCGTACTGGTTGACGTTGACGTACGCCTCCCGCATACACGGGGATCACTGAAGCCAGTCAGCTGTGTCACCTACAACAACAACAACGCTACAAGTTACATCACCTACAACAACAACAACGCTACAAGTTACATCACCTACAACAACAACAACGCTACAAGTTACATCACCTACAACAACAACAACGCTACAAGTTACATCCTCTACAACAACAACAACAACGCTACAAGTTACATCACTTACGACAATAACAACGCTACAAGTTACATAACCTACAACAACAACAACAACAATGCTACAAGTTACATCATCTACAACAACAACAACGCTACAAGTTACATCATTCTTAAACAACAACACGCTACAAGTCCATCACTACGACAAATATACCAAACCGGCTACAAGCTTACACACCTACAACAACAACAATACATACAAGTTTAACACACCCTACAACAATAACAATGCTACTAGTTACGTCACTCACAGCAATAATGCTACAAGTTACATCACCTGCACCAATGATGCTACAAGTTTGAAGAGACACTGATAACAAATGAAAGTGTCAATGACACTGTAGTTCACCACAAAAAAGAACACAAATGAGTGAGTAAAAGAAGAAGTCAGATTTAATTGAAGCAACCATTCGACGTACATTATCAGAAACGATTGCCATCTGTATTATCACAATAATACATTTTATAAAACCAAAATGAATCACAAATTTGTCGACCGTAGATGGTTCTAATAGCCGCTCGCTTTGTAGCGATGGCGTTCTGAAATTAATAGGTTATGCTGGCGTTCCGACATGTTTTAGTTAAGCTTCACTCTAATATAGACGTCTTATCGGCAGGTGGAGGAGGAAATACCGAAATTTGCATTAAAGCATATTGTCAAGGAAATCTTGTAAAACGAAGCAGACGAGGTGTGACACCACAGACTGTTATGGTCTATTAATATGCTATATAATTGCCAAACCTATACTAATTTGCATTTTTTTTAAATATCAAAAAACCCAGCCCTTATTCATTCACATATACCCAAATGAGCAAGAATTCCATTGAACCTGAACTGACAATGGCAATTCGACCATTTTGCCAAAAAATTGGCCACGTGCTCGAAAGTTCGTCTGACTAGCGTGCTTCAATAAAGGGGACGTTTAATATGGGAGCATAGCAGGTAAAAGTATCACCGCAATTTCAAACATGTGGGTCAAGACGGTTTTCCTGAGTCTCTCGTTGATGCGTAGCGAAATGTTGAACGGGACGGACGGACGTACGACGGACGAACGACCCAGGCAATAGCTTCAGCTTGACGATGTCAAGGTGAGCTAAAAAGAGCATGAAGTCGCAACCAATCACGATGCTATTGTGGTCGCTGGATAATTTCGGCTGCCAGACAACTGTGCGCTGTGGCTTGCGTGCTATGTGCGCCGTGTAATTGTGTGTAAAACAGGAATGAAAGTGTCAACAGGGTTCATAGTAGTAAGACACATGTTGAAATAAGGACTTATAAGACCCTTTCTGGAGGCCAAAATAAGACTTTGTTTACGCAATTTCTGATAGATCACCGACTAAGTACACTAATAATATTTATATACACAATTGCACAGCAGATTTAATTATTCCATATTATATATACAACAATTTTTACTCTAAGTCGAGAACAGTTTATAAAACAATGTAGAAAAATGGTCCTTTGGCAAAAAACTAGGACTATTCAGTACTTTTCTAAGATTTCACTAAAAGTAAGTACTAATAAGGACCCTTATTTTATTTTTGGCAAAATAAGTACTTATAAGACTTTGGAAGACCTGCTACGAACCCTGGTCAATGACACTGTAGCTCACCACAAAAAAGGACACAAATGAGTGAGTAAGAAGAAGTCAGTTTTAATTGAGCAACCATCGACGTACATCATAGAAACGATTGCCATCTGTATATCGCAATAATAATTTATAAATCAAAATGAATCACAATTTGTGACCATAGATGGCGCTATACCCGCTTTGTAGCGATGGCGTTTGAAATAAATAGGTTATGCTGCGTTCCGACATAAGTTCTCTACTATAGACGTTTTATCGGCAGGGTGGAGAGGAAATACCAATTTTGCATTAAAGATATTGTCAATGAAATCTTGTAAAACGAACCAGACGAGTGTGACACCACAGACTGTTTGTGTCTATATAATATGCTATATAATTGCCAAACTCTACCTAATTTGCATAAAAAAAATTTAAATATCAAAACCCCTAGCCCTTATTCATTCACATACCAAAAATGAGCAAAATCCGTTGAACCTGAACTGACTAATGGCAATTCCAATTTTTGCCAAAAAAAAACTGTGGCTCGAAAGTACGTCGACTGGCGTGCTTCAAAATAGGACGTTTAATATGGGAGCATAGCAGTAACAGCTATACCCAATTTCAAACATGTGGGCCAAACGGTTCCTGAGTTATCGTTGACCGAAGCGAAATGTTGATGGACAGATGTACGACGACCCATGGCAATAGCTCAGCTTGACGATGTCAAGGTAAGCTAATAAAATGAGAGTAGAAGGATGTAGTTTACAAACTGTCGTTTCACCGTATATTATATACTCACTAAAACACGTACAAATCACACCGGGTAAACTAAAGGTTGCGCACTACACACTAAAACTAGCTACAGACGAGGGTGAGGACGAGAGCCCCGTGTCTTCCCGTGCGGGCTGTTTTATACTCCTTCTTGCAAGATCAGCCGCGATGCTACTACCAAATATATTTCTCCCAATCACTGCTGGCCACAGGAACGGCATAGGGTTGGGATTATTGGCTATGGTCAGTTTTTAGAGTGGTATGGAGTGGACGGCCAATGGCGAGTAACAAGTGGAGATGTGTTTACGCTCCCCTCGGCCACGTAGATGACCAACGTGGATATGACGTATGCTGGATGATCGCTTACCGTAATTGACCGTTAACGGCCGTCTGGAAATAACTTCATTCGGCTAATGTGTATATCTAGTTTGTACATAGCCGAAAGCTGACCAGTACTAATGGGAAGTGATTTGGCTAATGTGTGTATTTAGTTTGTAACTGCTGAAAGCTGACCAGTACTAATGGGCAGGGATGCAGCTAATATGTTTATCTCTTTAGTGTGGAACTAATTTTAACAGCTGTTTATGTGTCCGGCAGATAAATCGGGCTTTTAGCCAGCTGGTGTGGTGTAAGATTAGCCCGGGTGTATCGATGCGCTGCCGCTGGTAGTGGTGGAATGCCATTAGCGTTGCTACACTATAATCGCAAGCAGAATTAATAATCGCATCTAGCAAACTGTTATCTGCCATCGTCGTCTCACAGGCTCAAGCCAAGCACCGCCACTGTGGAAACTGCATACTGTACCTTGCTTAGTTTGGAGGCAGAGATATCATCATGATGCTTCTTGCCGGAGGTGCCAACTGCCATTGACAGGCTCAGCTCGAATTGGTTCTGCAATCGAAAGAACGCAGGATCACACGACTGCATTCAGTGTCAACCTAACATCACCTACATCGGTAAGATTATAATGCACCTCTGCGTGATTTCTAGGTAACCACGCCCCACACCAGTGAACCAACATTATACACAATTAAGTGCAATGATGCTTCCTTCGTCTTTTGCCAGTAAGGAAAAATTAGAACAATAAGACTACCAGAAGTAAAAACTAGTGTGTTAATCGCTAAACTAGTCATTGCTGCACGGTGTCATAATTGCCGTTGACTCCTGTTTAAAAAATAATCAGTTAGCGTCTCTCAGGAGACTTCATGAATCTATCGACCACAGCTGTTCAGCTATGCAACCAGACTACAGCGACAACATTGCCAATGCACTCGTGCCTATGAACGCCAATGAATGCCATGATTGCCATGAATGAGAATGCCATGAATGCCATGATTTCCATGAGTGAGAATGCCATGAATGCCATGATAGCCATGAACGCCATGATTGCCATGAGTGCCATGATTGCCAAGAATGAGAATATCAATGAACTGTATCATTAAGACGGGTGTGCGACAGGTGGCGACACCTACCTCCAGGCTGCCGAAGTCGGTAGCGGCGGCAAGCTGTATGAAGCGGATAGGTTCGTCAATCTGGATGCTGAGAGCCTTCTTCTCAAGTTTCGCCTGAAGCAGAGCAACACATCACGTCACCTTAACGACTCATGACCTAAACGACGCATGGATCGCATTCAAACTACTGCCTACTACTACCGATGTACTTACAGGTACGCCAACTGACCTGCCTGGCTGAATTAACCCGTCAGATTGACAAGCAACTCTAAGCCAATCAGTGTCGCAGCAGTACGTTCTAAACACGCTTAGCAATAAAGTTAAGAATGGTCCAAAAGTAACAGTGCGCCGTGGCAATGGCAATGAATGAAGGGGGTGAGGAGCAGGGTGCAATGTTCAGGGCTGCGGGTGAGCGTACCTTCTGGTTCTCACGATCCTCCTCTGCCTGAGCAGCTAGCATGACGGCGAGAGCCTGTCGGCTGTCTTCAACAAACAGCTTGGCGATAGAGGGCACTCTATCCGCCAGCACTTTGATGCAGAGCGCAATGCGATCAAAGTCATCCTCAGTGATTGCCTGCGGAATGAAACATGCCGAGCAATATTAGCGAGCGCACGCGTAGTGCCCCGTGCGGGGTCGGGGTCAGATAAACCCACCGTAAAACACACCAGTTTAAGGACTAAAGTTGTCTTTAGAAGTTGGATTGAAGTTGAAGGATTTATTGCATTTTGGGTTTTTGCTCGTGCGCACAGTTGGTGTTGGATATGAACAGTGTTCTTATCATCAGTACACGCATCATCGTCTGGAAAGACTCTCAACGGCAGCGGTATGAGTGTGCCAGGCACGACCTCTCACGTATCTGCACCTAATCTCACTACACTCACCTTCTTTGCGAGTCCGGACCGGCCCAGGTGTATGATGGTGCCCATTACTAGCATGCATTCAGCAACAAATAGCTGCAACATAACAACAGTCAAGGTCAGGGTCAAGGCCAGCGTTTGTTGAAAAAAATTTCACATTTCACATCGAACAAATGTTTGTCGTCACATAACTAGGTGCAGAACATTTTGTGAAATTTCTCAGCTTACGCATAGAGAGACATCTCATCTATAAATTAAATGTGTATTTAAGTGGATTCTTTGAGCAGTACCTGTCCAAAGTGTATGCTTAACGTACACCTAGCTCTGTTTGTATACTAGGTTAATTTACCGCAAACAATACACAAAAAAACGTTTTGCATTTTTACATAAATTATGAGAGATTTGCTCACATTCTGTTTCTTGGGGTCAAACACAAGGTCGACCATGTAGCGTAAGGCCAGTTTAGATAGCGTGGTGGCCAGGGCTGCACCCATGAAGAACTCTCCATCCATGAGGAAACCTCGGAGTGGGGGCCTGAAACAACAACTAAACATCAACACTTCCTCCTACCACACTCACACACACACACACGCACTATTCAAACAAGGAAATCGCATGGTACAGGCAACAAACGAAGATGGCAACACTATAGGTGCGTTGGACCATCACTTGTGAGAACTCAATCACATGCATGAATGCAATATATCATTGAATACATCAGCATGGAATCCAAGTGCAGGGTTCTGCCCAGGATTTTTTAGTGCGGGGCACATCCAGTTGCGACGAAGTGATTTGTTTTTGATTTTGGATAGTCTGAAACTCAATTTCCTGCATTCTGAGCAATAAAATGCCCATATATGAGACTATTTTTGTAATTTTATTTTTAGTGCCGGGACCGGAGATAACCGACTCGTTTATAGTGCCGGGCGGCAACCGCGAGTGCCGGGCACACCCGCCCACCGCCGCCCACCGTGGGCAGAACCCTGAAGTGAAATGCAGAAATCTAAGGAGTTAGAGGCGAGAGGGGGAAGGCATCATCACCTCTTCTCCTCGGTGCTCTTCTTTGAGCTCGTCGCACTGCTGTATGCGCTCTGCGTGGCGTAGGAGCCGTCAGCGGTGACAAGACGCTGTACGTTCTGCTGCATGGCTTCATCGTGTTCCTCCTCCTTGCCCGTCGCCTTGCTGATCTCATCGTCAACGATCGGTATCTAATGAGGCGGGCAGCAGACAGTCAGCTACTACGCTTGACACCCCGCTAGCACCCCGCTAACACCCCGCTAACACCCCGCTAACACCCCGCTAACACCCCGCTCTGTCAACGACGGAGCAGGTCGTGTGTCTAGCCAATCAACTATAAAGCCATTTAATTTTCTGAAGCCTATTAACCAGGATGCTGAATTACATATTAATTCATTGAGCAATGCTTCTAATTATGGTGAGCTACCAATAATTGCCAAGCTGTCAATTTATATTTCCATACTAATCTATAAGATCGTAGGGATGTTTTTGTGACGCATATCTCAGTTATGAAGCATTGAACAGGGTCGTTTCCGTCACAGACAGTTACATGAATATGTTGTTCAGGTTTTAGTGTTTTTTTTAATGGTAGCGAGTGGTTTGCCAATTTATGTCTAACGCTATCTGTCGCTACCATACACGCACTGCCAGGGAACATATCTCATCTCCTCCTCATTTGCCCTCATTGACTGCCGCCTAGATCCATTACATCAACCCAACACCCGTCCATTGCCTGGGTACTTTTCTAGTACATCTATAAGGCCTACTCTATAGAGGAACAAATATCTATAGACATAGCTCTTGTGCGATCATGACTCGAGGTATATGACCTGCTCACCTCTCCCAGAGACTGTCTGATGTGGTGCATTAGGTCTTGGATTTCTTCCACCGAATTGCAGTACTCTCCCAGAATCCACAGTGCTGAGCGATACACCCTACATATATACAAACACACATGTAAATGAGAAAGAGTGACAGCAATTGCCGGCAAATAGTTGCTACAGATTAAATATATCAAGAGCGTATAAAGAAGGAGAGCGTACAACGGTGAAATGCTGAAACCATGTTGCAGTATTAGTCGAATTAATCAACTTTCCCCGTTTTATTTTGACGATTCTGACGATTCATTATTATTGATCAGCTGTCCTACCTTGTTAATATAAAACAAACAGCATGTCCCTACGATGCCTCTACGCTGAGATAATGAGCGGTGAAAATCTGGTATTTTCGCCGAAAACCGACTCAAGATCAGTGTTTACTGCAACTGTCTCTCGTTTTGTGGACTGTATGTTGCTTCCGGTTGCCGCTGTGTAGTGCTGACTCGATACGTTATTACTACAGCGTTACTACATCCAGCGTAAGGGGCGGGTCATCACCATGGCGATAAATAACAAGACATTTTTGTGGAGTAATGGCTGCGTCAATGACTGGAAATGCGAGAAAAGATAGTAGAAGGAAAAGAAATTTCATTGTCAATGAATGACGGAAACGCGCGAGGTTTCCCGAAGCTATCGCCAGAATGAGAGACAGTCGCAGCCACTACGTATCTCGAGTCGGTTTTCGGCGAAAATACCAGATTTTCACCGCTCATTATCTCAGCATAGAGGCATCATAGGGACAAGCGGTTTGTTTTATATTAGCAAGGTAGGACAGCTGATCAATAATGCCACAAAGAATCGTCAAAATAAAACGGGGAAAGTTTATTAATTCGACTAATACTGCAGCATGGTTTCAGCATTTCACCGTTGTACACTCTCCTTCTTTATAAGCTCTTGAATATATAAAGCCAGAATGATATTCCAAGTGAAACTCTGAAAAGTGAAAATCATTACTCGTTTGGGCTGCCGAGTATATTAATCGAGTAGAAAATCGGACAACCGAGTACAACTCAAACTTTTTTTTTTTATTCTTTTTTTTCCAGATTTAACACAAGTACATTCATTTACACATATACTAGTAAACACGGTGCAGTGTAAATTTTCAAGGAACTAAGCGACAGAGTTTGTGATAGTAATTTGCGAGTCGCGTGCAGGCCTAACCTGAGTTGTCATCATGCGTGGGGGTGTTAGTGTACGTGTTGTCATTGCATGCCTGGGGTGTTGTGTACGTGTTGTCATCTGCGTGGGGTGTTAGTGTACCGTGTTGTTCATCATCGTCGGGGGTGTTAGTGTACGTGTTGTCATCATGCGTGGAGGTGTTAGTGTACGTGTTGTCATCATGCGTGGAGGTGTTAGTGTACGTGTTGTCATCATGCGTGGGGGTGTTAGTGTACGTGTTGTCATCATGCGTGGGGGTGTTAGTGTACGTGTTGTCATCATGCGTGGGGGTGTTAGTGTACGTGTTGTCATCATGCGTGGGGGTGTTTAGTGTACGTGTTGTCATCATGCGTGGGTGTAGTGTACGTGTTGTCATCATGCTGTGGGTGTTGTGTACGTGTTGTCATCATGCGTGAGGTGTTAGTGTACGTTTTGTGACGATGTGGGTGGGGTGTAGTGTACGTGTTGTCATCATGCGTGGGGTGTTAGTGTACGTGTTGTCATCATGCGTGGAGGTGTTTAGTGTACGTGTTGTCATCATGCGTGGGGTGTTAGTGTACGTGTTGTATCATGCGTGGGTGTTTAGTGTACGTGTTGTCATCATGCGTTGGAGGTGTTAGTGTACGTGTTGTCATCATGCGTGGAGGTGTTAGTGTACGTGTTGTCATCATGCGTGGGGGTGTTAGTGTACGTGTTTGTCATCATGCGTGGGGTGTTTAGTGTACGTGTTGTCATCATGCGTGGGGGTGTTAGTGTACGTGTTGTCATCATGCGTGGAGGTGTTAGTGTAACGTGTTGTCATCATGCGTGGGGTGTTGTGTTACGTGTTGTCATCATGCGTGGAGGTGTTTAGTGTACGTTTGTCATCATGCGTGGGGTGTTAGTGTACGTGTTGTCATCATGCGTGGAGGTGTTAGTGTACGTGTTGTCATCATGCGTGGGGGTGTTAGTGTACGTGTTGTCATCATGCGTGGAGGTGTTAGTGTACGTGTTGTCATCATGCGTGGGGGTGTTAGTGTACGTGTGTCATCATGCGTGGAGTGTGTTAGTGTACGTGTTGTCATCATGCGTGGGGGTGTTAGTGTACGTGTTGTCACATGCTGGTGAGGTGTTAGTGTAACGTGTTGTCATCATGCCGTGGAAGGTGTTAGTGTACGTGTTTGTCATCACCCTGCGTGGGGGTGTTAGTGTACGTGTTGTCATCATGCGTGGAGTGTAGTGTACGTGTTGTCATCATTGCGTGGAGGTGTTAGTGTACGTGTTGTCATCATGCGTGGGGGTGTTAGTGTACGTGTTGTCATCATGCGTGGGGGTGTTAGTGTACGTGTTGTCATCATGCCTGGGGTGTTAGTGTACGTGTTGTCATCATGCGTGGGGGTGTTAGTGTACGTGTTGTCATCATGCCTGGGGTGTTAGTGTACGTGTTGTCATCATGCGTGGGGGTGTTAGTGTACGTTGTTGTCATCATGCGTGGGGCTGTTAGTGTACGTGTTGTCATCATGCGTGGGGGTGTTAGTGTACTGTTGTCATCATGCGTGGGGGTGCTAGTGTAGTGTTGTCATCATGCGTGGAGGTGTTAGTGTACGTGTTTGTCATCATGCGTGGGGGTGTTAGTGTACGTGTTGTCATTATGCGTGGGGTGTTAGTGTACGTGTTGTCATCATGCGTGGGGGTGTTAGTGTACGTGTTGTCATCATGGTGGGGTGTTCAGTGTACGTGTTGTCATCATGCGTGGGGTGTTAGTGTACTGTTGTCATCATGCGTGGGGGCGTGTTAGTGTACGTGTTGTCATCATGCGTGGGGGTGTTAGTGNGTTCTAATGAACGTATGCATCGACTGTAGTAGCACAGAGAAAACTACAGCACTGCCTGCGTTCTTTCCTCCCTGTAGCACTGCCTGTGTTGTTCTAATGAACGTATGCATCTACTGTAGTAGCACAGAGAAAACTATAGCACTGCCTGCATTCTTTCCTCCCTGTAGCACTGCCTGTGTTGTTCTAATGAACGTATGCATCTACTGTAGTAGCACAGAGAAAACTATAGCACTGCCCGAGTTCTTTCCTTCCTGTAGCACTGCCTGTGTTGTTCTAACGACCGTATGCATCTACTGTAGTAGCACAGACAAAACTACAGCACTGCCTGCATTCTTTCCTCCCTGTAGCACTGCCTGTGTTGTTCTAATGGCCGTATGCATCTACTGTAGTAGCACAGACAAAACTATAGCACTGCCTGTGTTCTTTCCTTCCTGTAGCACTGCCTGTGTTGTTCTAATGACCGTATGCATCTACTGTACCAGCACAGACAAAACTATAGCACTGCCTGTGTTCTTTCCTTCCTGTAGCACTGCCTGTGTTGTTCTAATGGCCGTATGCATCTACTGTAGTAGCACAGACAAAACTATAGCACTGCCCGAGTTCTTTCCTTCCTGTAGCACTGCCTGTGTTGTTCTAATGACCGTATGCATCTACTGTAGTAGCACAGACAAAACTATAGCACTACCTGTGTTCTTTACCCGGCACTACGTCTATAAGCTACGTCACTCAGCAACGCAGCACGCATGCTTAGCATCCCTAGAATTGCACTTCACTTACAATTTGACATGTACCTTCATCACCTAACAATGCTCTAGACTTAGGAGATAATGGGGATTGTAGCTTCATCATCCAACAATGCATTACACTTAGAGATTGCATATGCATCACCCAGCAACTCACTACACTTAAGAGATGAATTTACCTTTAGTGAAATGAGTCTGTCAAGGACTATTAGCTTCACGTTGTTGTCACTTTCCTTTACGATAAGGTCGATGTAGCAGCTGGCTGCAGCCTGGGGAGTAACAGCAACATTAACCTACCGTGCACCTCATATTTGCTTACTCAGGTACCCTATACTCGTAAATCACATTTACAGCTCACAAATACATTATTATGTTCATTTACTACCATGAAAGATAAAAGTATCAATGTTCCTGTATTCTCTATCGACTAATAATTCCAAGTAAACGCCGTTCAAATGCTCTTTTTGCAACACGCAGTCTTGCCGCACGCACGCCGCTGCGCACAAACAACAGAAATATAGAAATATAGGGATGACCGAGGGGTTATTATGTGGCAACAGTGCGACTACTCACCTTGACAGCGGTCGGCGCGCTGGATAGCGTCACGAGCGTACCGGCGGCCTCATAGCGCACGGCCGCGCTCGTCGACTGCAGCAGGTTGTAGATGCAGCGTATGAAGCGCGCGCGCTCAGTCGGGTTCGCCAGACACACCTGGTTGAATGAATTGCACGAAAGAAACACATAATTCACTTCTGTATGGTGTGTACGACATAGGACTGTATTTATTCGATAACTTCTGTGTCGATAGCTGTATTTCGATACACGACTCAAACTGTCGGTTAACGCTTTCTGACTATACAAAGACGAATGACGGAATCCCAATAAATCAATGAATCTTTTGCTGCCCTCTCTCTCGCGCCCTCTTCCGGATAACTTTGACGATGGCGATAACTATATCAGCAATAATAATAACATTTATTGATTTATATTGCGCACGGTACATGCAAATATGTTCACGTGCGCATTACATCTGGGGATTAGCAAGGATTAGAATTAGCAAAAATGCTAAATCCTTCTGAACACACCTTGTAGATGAGCTCGACGATGACGAGCTGCAGGATGTCACCGAAGCCGTGCACCTGGTCAATGCAGGTCGACAGGTAGTCGAGCGCGCGGTCCTGGTCGGCGTGGATGAGCATCATGAACGCGTTACGCTTGCACGACGCGTCCTGCTCGCCCTCCAGGAAGTTCGCGATCAGCTCGGGCGCGTCCGGAATGAGAACGTCGAAGTTCCTACAGGAGAAATCCCGAACATCCCGGATGTCATCTATCGGTGAGACAGGTGCGTGCAGATGTCTTCAACTGGCCACAGTAGCATTCGTTCAACACCCGATACTGGTACTACGCTTTTGATGGTGAAAAGCTCTTCTTTCCCCTCTCGAAATGTCTTGCATTCTTTCCGTTTCAGTCCCGATGTTTGCTTTCTCAGGAAATACTTTTTAATAGTATTCCACCCATCATACATATCCCTGCCCACTTTTGCTTCTTCCTCCTCAGCTTCTTCCATCAATGTTTCCTTTAACAAACCAGCTTCCACTTCATTGTGTCAACTCCCACTAGTGCATACATCACCTCCTTCTCTCTATGCATTCTTCTAATTGCTACTATTACTACGACTCATATCCGGCACCGACAACTACCGCGTTCCCTCACCTGTAAATGGTGTAGATTGCCATGACAGCGTTACGTCTCACGTACGAGTGCCTGTGTTCTAGACAGGCCCTGATCGCAGGCATCAGCGGCTCCAAGAGTTCCGGCTCCTTCAGCTTGCACAGGAAGCGTAGCGTCGACCCCCGAATAAACTCATTCGGATGCTGCAGATCCTGAGTGAGAAAAAAAATGAGAAAGCTGTACTCTATTAACCGTTAACCTGAAGAAATTACAAGATATAAGATATAAGATATAACAGTTTTATTTATCGCTTTCAATATTAGTAAGTACAAGAATTTTAACAAATCGAATAATAAACAATACAGCGAAGGGATGACGAAAAGACCATACGGTCATCTAGTCAGCCATCCTCTGGAAAAATGATAAAGTACAAGGCAATATATGGGATTAAGCCAGCTCAGTACAAGCATGTAAGCACT
The DNA here is from genome assembly GCF_000485595.1 of Priapulus caudatus. Classification (NCBI taxonomy): domain Eukaryota; kingdom Metazoa; phylum Priapulida; class Priapulimorpha; order Priapulimorphida; family Priapulidae; genus Priapulus; species Priapulus caudatus. Next base: position 73,570 of record NW_014578296.1, read on the forward strand.
GGAGATATGCAAAACAAAACTCTGTGCTGACAAACCTTTCTGTAGGCATCACAAACTAGGATGAATTCCTGCAGTAGCTTCCCATCAGGTGTTGTCTTAGGAGCGACCTCCCAGAAGATAAGCAGCAACTTTTTAATGGTGTGATCCTGAGAGACACAAACAATATAGTTGAAATAACTTTTTAAAAAGCATTTTACTACACACATGAACAAGAGCCGCAGAGCGTCTGGGCTCATCTGAGGTCTGTTGCTATATACGGTTATAAACGTAACATTTAATTCGTGCGTAGTGACACCTTTGTTAGGCGCAGATATGCAGATACGCAGTTGCGTACACATCATTTCAGCGACCTTCTGCATTCTGCATACCTCCCACACCCCATTGGTTGATACACACCCCTTCGCGTGCCTGAAACTCCTGTTTAATGGTGCATTGTGACCCTAACGCTAACCCTATTAAAAAAATAATAATTAATTGTTGTAAAAATTATTTGTTGTTATGAAATTGTTGTAAATATTTTCCTTAATTGGAAAGAAATAGTTAAATGGATAAAGATAGAAAAATACATAAAACAGGTAAATAATCAAAAATCTGATGGGATTCAATCCAAGGACCTTTGAGCCATAATCCTGTGCTGTAGCCGTTTGGCTATCGAGGCATATTGGGTTTCCAGATTATGGATGTGCCATAAATATATGAGAACACTGTGACATCATTGAGGCAGTTCAGGAATCCATGTTTAACCCTCCTCTTGAGGGTCATCAGGTTATCAGTCACTTACTCTTCGCACGTCAGTGGAAAGCACATTTCATGGTCCTTTCAATAAAGCCATAAAAATGGTAGGTCACCGCTGAAACAAAAAGTTTTCCAATCGCTCCGTCAGACCATGTCCTCAGAAAATGTCTAAAATCTGCCCTGTGCCCCATTGACCTTTGACCTCCAATTTCGGCACATTGATGGCTTTTCCTACCATGACAGGCTTTCACTTTTAAGAGGCGCGATCGCGCTCGCGCTCCACCGCGCACACGAAATTGTGCCATGGTGCGTGCATCATCGCGCACCAAAAGTATGTGTATTATGTTGAAATAGCGCTCCATAGATTTGTCAATGTAGGGGGGTACAAAAAGGTTAGCAACACACAACAATTTGTGTTGTGTGTCGCCCCAACGCGAATACGCCGCCCCCTTTTTGTCCACTTAGACAGATATCTGAGACAGGGGTCTGAAAACGCACTACGCGAAAACTGGGCGCAATCCAACCGACATTTCGCGATGGACGGCAGGAGGCCATCTCCAAACGGCCCCTAAACTTTTTTTGGGGTGGCGCGCCTCATGGCTAAGACGTAGTGACTCCTACAAGAAAATGCAAGAAATGCTGTCAATCAGCGATGACGCGCTCGCTCGTTGGCCGCTAGTGCCGAGTATAGCGTTATGTCTATCACAGAGCTTTTTACGAAGTGTTGTACGGCGCTCCACGTGGGGTGGCGCGGCCTAGATGCTATCTTCAAACGCGCTCCCGCCGTGCCGGCGCCTGACTGCGTACGTGCGAGGTTTTACCAACCTATTGACCCCGCGCTGCCCGTCGCGACGGCACGTCGTGCGAGCACCTGCGCTGGCGTGGCGGGCGAATACTGCGAGCACGGGGTGGCGCGGCCGTGCCAGTTTTTACACGTAGCTAAGTAGATACTCGCAAAGCAGCAACAGCAACAAAAACTCGCCCCTGCCGCGCAGCGCGGGGGTAATGCTATCCCCCGGGCGTGGAGGGAGGTGACCGCAGCGTGGCAGCACTAGTGTTGGGATAGTGTTAGGATTAGGGCTAGGGTCAGGGTTAGGGTTAGGGTTAGGGTTAGGGTTAGGATTAGGGTTAGGATTAGGGTTAGGGTTAGGGTTAGGGTTAGGGTTTTTGCATCATGATATCTGTCCCCACACCATAGATTAATTTTTGTGGATCACAATGCCTATATATAGCGCGGCGAGACATATATATTTAGTGTGAGGGTTAGTGTTGGCGGTGTTGGAGTAAGGGTAACCGTTAGGGTTAACGTTTTGAACGTCATCGTCAACGTTATCACATGACCTCCCTCCACGCCCGGGGGATAGCAACACCCGCAGCGGGTCTCTGCAGCAGCAGCAGCAGCAAATGCCCCCACCGAAGGCCGCCATAGCCGAGCCGGTGTGTGACGAAAACTGCGTGATGTTACGCTTCCCGTTATACGGATTCGCGCGCCCGCCCTCCTTCGGCGCGCGAATTTGTAGAGCGGGCAGCGCGAAATGCTGCGACACACCGAGGTCGCGAGACACACCGCGGTCGCGTGCGCCCAGTCCCGCGGAAGTGCGCGGCTTAACCGCTCTCGGCGGTCGGGGAACAACGCATCTTTTGCGCAACGCCATCTTGTACCCGGTCTCTCTGGTTTATACAACTAGACAACAGCATCCAAATACACGTACCACACGGTAGCCACAAGTTACCTGCTCGTTTTCCACTATACGTGGCGAGAAGTGGTTTTCTGCCGACGTGAAACAGTCGTAGGGCTGGAGGGGCTACATACGTGGCTACTACGTACAAGTAATTTGGCTAGTTTATTGATGGATTGTTATGATATTTCGTGCTGAAATATGCAGGTACATGGATTAGAGTCTCTAAGGATGAAGATCAGAATAAATAAAACAAGTTTATTTTTACATCCGATCAACTCTTTTATTAATCTGTTTGCTAGTGTTGGGTTGTTGGATGAAAAAAATGTAATCATGACGAAGCCATTGAATGAATGAAGGTGAAGATGAATGATAACCAGTGGATTGACATGACATCCCAATTTTTGTTTTGGATTTCACTCTAGACTGAGGATTGGTCATGATTCCATCATCACACCCCAAGAGGCATGATGGAGAGCCCTCAAGGAGTGATTATGGAGCGTGAAAAGACCCCCTATGGTGTCCTAGGGGAGTCATTAGTAGTCCTCCTGTACTTTTCAAATCTGAAAGCCTGCCATGATGCTATACACCGACTATCACGAGCCTAGGTCGAGCCGTTTAGATTTGTGCCGCAATTCTGCATTTCCTCCCAATACCTTAAGTTAAGGAGGGAATGTTCCCCCTTCTTTTACACCTCTTGACCTTTGACCTTTGACCCCCAGCTTCGACATCCCAACTCGTTCTCGGATTACCCCCCACGTCCCGACTTTCGAATCCGTACGTCGAGCCGTTTAGATTTGTGCCCAACTGTTGACGCATGGACGCACGGACGCACGCTCATGCGATTCTACAAGCTGCATCTGACTATGTCAGATGAGCTAACAACAGGTGCTATAGCAAACCACCTCCAAAGAAAAAGTTAACTCAATGGAACGCCATTTCTGCTACGTCTAAATGCATGCCCACTAACAGATACTACATGCCAGTGTCGTTTACTGACATGTGTACTGTATGACGTGCTATTCCTTGTACTAAGATGTGTCCAGTATAACATGCTATCCCTTGTACTGACATCTGTGCTGTTTCCCACATGTGCCGAGTTCTTTGTGTTAAGCAGCACTGTAACACGAAGAGACCATTACTCTCTTATTAACTGACTTAACTGACTATAACTAACTTATTATCTGTATTGGCACACACTCCTCACCTGTGAGGGTAGAAGGAAACGGATGATGTGCATTAGCATAGAGGGCTGCAGCATCTCTCCATTCAAAATCATATAAATAACCTTTTTCAAGGCATCGATCTTAGCTTTGTTATCCCCCTTTTCTGAAATAGCAAGCGGTAGTGGTCATCAATACTAGATTTACTGTGCCAGTGTGTGTGCAACAAGAAAAGGTAGCTAGTCTGTACTTGCTGTCACATGAACTCGGTAAATATCAAGTTCGTCGAGCAAGTTGTGGTGTAGATGTATATGACCAATCATGCTCACAATTCTATGTGAAGACAATCTTCATGTAAAAACACTATATTTAATTACCTGCTAGTTTACTATGAGCACCCTCTCACAAACATATATGAAATTGAAAAGGTATATTACATTCTTCATCTGGACACATTGGGATTTCACCTAGCAAAGAATACCTACACTGAAGTACATTACTACTACCATTAAATCTACTTTGATATACCTATATCCTGCTTCAGCTGCAGTTCATTGGGTGCATCTGTGTCTGTAGGAACATTGATTAGTGTGTAGCATGGCTGTTCGGAAGCCATTTTCCCTAAAACATAAACGTCAACGTGGAATGTTACACACCGTCAGAAAACAATGAAATGCCATGTTCAACATAACAAAAAAACATTAAAGACAAATAATGTATTGACAGAGTAAGCAATCTAATCATAATCAGTAATGTAATAGGTTCATACACTGCAACTGTTACCTAAATATTCTCTCTCTCTCTCTCTGTATTATCAGTGTGTGTGTGTGTGTGTGTGTGTGTGTGTGTGTGTGTGTGTGTGTGTGTGTGTGTGTGTGTGTGTGTGTGTGTGTGTGTGTGTGTGTGTGTGTGTGTGTGTGTGTGTGTGTGTGGCGAGTGTGTGTGGTGTGTTGGTGTGAGTGTGGTGCTGGCTGCAGTGCGTCTGTGACAGTGTGCGTTGCGTGTCGTGCGTCTGTGTGCATGCGTGCAATAGATTTACTATCAGTGTATCACATTTCATCATTATTATAATTCATTAATTATCTCAGTGCCAGTGACAGTCGCAAGTGTACGTGCCAGGCAGGTGGCCTGAATACGCTCACCAGTCGCTACTAGTGCTTAGTATTACTATTAGTCTTTACTATAGTCTTATTAGTCTCATTTATCAGTATTAGGGTCTACGGTCAACTTCGGCCCACTGCAACTCGCCCCGCACTGTTGGCGCAGTTCACCCATCTGGAGATCGGGTGAGGCTCGCTTCATGCGGATGGATTCACCCTCCTGGAATCGCGTTGGAGCTCGCCTGCCGGCTAACTCGTGAGATGTTTCACACGCCCCCACGTCAAAAACGTTTGCATGATAAGTTAGTACTTTGTACACGCACGGTATATACAATATATATATATATTTTTATATATATTTATTTATTTATTCATATATATAACATTGCCACACGGTGCGAGTTGGCTGGTGGGCCGAGTTGACCGTAGCCCTAGTAATAGTACAGGGGCGTTCAAGTTGGTAAACAAACTATGTCATTTTGGTTGCATGCCGCAGTTTCTGCGTGGCAGAAGCCATTGTTCTAGCCCTGTTTATGTCGGTGGCACTCGTAAAAAGAACGATAATGAGTATTAACAGGATATTACCAGTAGCAACGACTAAAACTTCATCGTATGGTCAAGCTTATCAGTAGTATAATCTTTACTCTGTACCCTGCAGTTGGCTCAGTTGACAGTGTCGTGTTATGGCTCGTGTAGCTGGTAGGCGTCTTATGTCCCAGCAGGTCTGCCGGCAACGCTACCCTGGTACTGTCCGTATATATACCGGAAGTACCTGGTTCCTATTATATTGCCGGAGTACCTCGCCTACTCACTATAACGGGTCTTTAGGAGTCGGCTACGACCTACTCTCCCTACCCTAAACATATCAGTCGTTACCAGAGTAGGTCCGGTTTATACCGCGACCCGCATACCAAGCGGTCGCTTTCCAGGCAGTACCCTGGGGCGGACATAGACCCTATGAGCCTCGTGATAATATGCAGTAATGCACTAGTCAATACAGCACTGCTGTCAGCAGTGTCAGAGGTCAATACAATTTCTGTGCTATGGTACATTCTCTTCTGATGCCGTTCTACGGTATTGATTTCAGTACGTTATTTATTATTGACTAAAATATTGTAATGTGTGCATCGTACTGCGTCCAACATACATAAAGTACATTATCATAATTCGATTTGTGTTCGGAGGTATAGCTCAGGTGGACATATGTCCCTTCATGCACAGAAAGGTTTCATTTCGACCATCTCCGCGATTGCGGACAATCCACTGCAACACTAGGTGTACATGACATGTGGATAGTTCAAATGGGGTTGTCGTATTGTTGCCACTGCATGTGCATGCAGGGTATGCATACTTCTGTACATAGTTTGATGATTTATCTACTTTTGCGCTTGCCTAACAATCATAGTTGCACGCTGAAAAAATTCAATTAATCATCAGGCCGATTTGTCAGCCTAGACATCACTTAACTACTTAAACTTAAAACAAAATTACAAGTCTCTTGCTACCAGTACGTAATAGTTTCAATTGCAATTATGTATTAAAACAACTTAAGATTTAAATCCGATTATTGGACACTCCAACCACATTTATTGCATACCTACATACATATTTGTAAAGCCTTGATGAACTAACCGATTATTTCTATTTTGTGTTTCCAATTTTAACAAATGCCACAATTATCTATTCACGTTGACATGATTGTATGACAACATATTCTGTGCTTACAGTACATGTAGCCGTATTCTCATTTGACAAACTTTGGCAAACATGCGAGCCGTATGCGGGGCCTGCTATTCAATATCGAACGTCATCAAACTAGTCGGGCATTTATGATGGAATAATCATTTCGCAAAGAAGTCAGGTATACTGAAAATAAACCTTCATTTGGTTTTCTCAATGGACCGGACCTCCTTCGGTACATGTACTAAAACAGTATTCATTACAACCTATAACTAGAAGGTGCCGCCGAGGACGGGCTCATCTCGTGTCTGCGTTGTTCTTACTGGATAATTCATTTAGTGACATAGCAAGACGTCCTTAATACGTTCATTTCTAACCCAAAAAGACAACACTAGCTGTAATACAATTCGCATTACGATGGCGGGCGCCTATCAACTGGCATCTGTTGCATCGGTCGCCTAAAGCATTGCAGCAATTGGGCCAGCTGTCAGTGTTGACGAACGCGATGCAACACAGCAAGGACGAGACATAATTCCATATTATTACTTCTTCTTAGCAGGTTTCTGCTAGTTGTTCATAAACTATAGCAAATGCAGATATACATAGACAGAGGGCCTCGCGATAAGAGTGCTACCTCCGCCACCATGTACATGTATGTGTATAACAGCTGGCTCGTTGCTGGCTGCCGTGCTCCGACTGACTCGCCTGCCTGCTGATCGTCGGCATCTGTGGTGGCTTGCTGCTGATGACTCGCCTGCTGCTGACTGACTCGCCGCTCGCTGCTGGCTGCTGCTGACTGACTCGCCTGCTGCTGACTCGTCGCTCGCCGCTCGCTGCTGCCGACTGACTCGCCTGCTGCTGACTCGCTGCTCTAATATCGATCGCGCGAACGCACAGACCCGATCACATAACCTCCCCTCCACTCCGTGGGCGGAGGTAATGAATAATTGTATTAGGTCAAATAAATTTTTGATTGACAAACAAATTATCACTGACTTTTAGTAATTATTATTTTTATTTTTTTTTATTTTAAGACTGGGTTATATCGATGTAACTTTGTAAAAGACAAATGGAAATTACTCACTCACTCACTCACTCACTCACTCTCACTCTCTTTCTCGCTCTATCCATCTATCTCTATCTCTATCCATCTGGTATTAAAAGGGATGCATTTCTTGCTGCTGAATCCTCACTTATATTAAGAAACCCCCGTTAGCTAACACTAAGTCACGATACTCAATAAGATCCGAAAATCATGATCTCTGTGTGATTACATTGTTGGATGTTCGACCACCAAATACACGTGACATAAAAATCACTGACCCACAGGGTTCTCCCCAGGATGAAATTCAAACAGGGGGGAGGGGAGGGGGTAGGAGGTGGGGGGTGAGGGGGGGCAACTAGGGGCGGTCCGGGGGGCGTGTACTTTTTACCGTACGACTAATCTAATGCGGTAAAAATCCGCCACCACACATACGACGCGGTATTTGGAGGTTCTTGGTTATATATATAAGATTTAGCCGGTACGGGTTAGGCAGAATAGTCGCGCGCTGGTGTACAGTTTAGTGACAGGTCTAACTTGCTGTTACTGTCTCGCATTGCATGGTCGGTTACCGGTAAAAATAACGCGGGGATCGCGATGTCCTGGCCGACGAGCAATTCTTGACGAATCGGATTACCGTGCTGGCAAACTTTTATTGTGTGGAATTCAAACGGGTGCTCAAGAAAACACTCGGCACAATCAATGATCTAATTCTAGCATTGCTCCCGCACCCGCACCATAGCCCCGTCCGCGACTGCGACGCGAGCGACCGCCCTCCCCCTGCCGCGGCACCCGACCCGGCCCACGGACAGACCCTTCCTCTCGACCGTATCCCCCGACTCCCGCCTGCAGCGAGCCTCCCCCCGATCGCTCCTCGCACCGCCAGCGACCCTCCTACCTCCATATCCTGCTGACGCAGCCCGGGCCCCCACCCCCGAGCCCGCCACCGGACGAGCGACCTCCCCACCCACTACGCTCGCTTCCGACCCTCAGGGGCAGGCCCCCGCGAGTGATGGACTGCCCCCACGTCCGCCCTCGGACCCGTACCCCGATACCCCCTCTCCCCCGCCGCCAGACCTCCCATCGTCCGGACGCCGGCCCAGATCCCGCGACGACGCGGGAGTCACCGCAGCGCGGCTACTGACCGCGCCCCTGCCGTATTTTGACCAGACCCGCACCCTCCCGGACCTCTCCCCCCCCCCCCGAGCTCGAGAATCTTCCCGACCGCCCCGTACCGATCGCGAGGAGGAGAGAATAGGACCACCCCCCCCCTCGCGAGCCCCCCCTATCCCGGCTTGAGAAGAGCCCCCTCCCCCACCGCGAGCCGCCCATGCCCTCCGCACGATGACGACCTTAGACGCACCCCCCGCAGACGGACCCGGCGCTCACTCTGCCACTGATACCGTCGCAGTCTCTGCCCGCCGGGTGCCCAGCCCCCCCCGTCCCGCAGCCTCTGGTGAATGGCCCCGATCCGACCTGACGCCTGCAGAGACGAGAAAAAAGGTAGGCCTGAGCAGACGAGCACACAGGAGAGCGCCTCCTGCCATATGAGAGCGCGCAGCAAGAGCGTGAGCGCGTCCGCCATACCCGAGACTGGTTCCCTCAGATCTGAGGAGAGAGACCGCCTTTCCTGAGAGCATTCCCTTGTGCTTACGTCCCAGCTATGCCGAGCAGAGACCGCACGATCGGGGGGCGCGGCGGGCGTGGACCGCCGGCGCCCCCATGTCTCCGTGGAGAGCACGGAGAGACGGTGGGCCCCCCCTGCGGCAGCCGGCGGAGAGCACCGAGGAAGAGACAGAACGAGACGGACGCAGGCACCTCCTCCCCCGTGCCTCGTCGCCGTACAGCCTACCCTGGTCCCCTGCTCCGCCCCGCGGGCAACCTCCCGTGGACCCCCTAAAGATTTTACGGATGAGGTAATGTAGACTGAACATCTTGGTTTGTACGCCACATTGGATCCGCAAAAAGATGGCTAACGTGTGATGCGCATACCAGAATTTGACACCAAGTAGGTTAAGAACTTAGGATTAAAGATGATGCGGGAAATATACGATTAGGAGTTCGCAGTTATAAATGATAGTGCGGAATACCTGAGAGACGCGCGGATGTAGGGGTACATATATTATACTTGTAGTGGCCTTTTTTAGTTTTTTTGAAGGCTGAGAGAGCACACACGGAGTGGAAGGGAGAGAGAGGAGGGTCGAATGGTGGGGTGGGATGAGACAATGTTAAATAGTGTAATTCACATCACTTGGCTTAATATAGTAATTACTCATAACTCTAGGAAGACAGGTAAAGGGATCGTAAGAATCGAGGGTGACTGACTAACCGCCGAGAGGGATTTTATCCGGCCTGGAAACTCGGAAGTTTTTGCCTTCGCTTGCTGGCGCAGAGGGTAGTTGACAGAAAATTACTATCAGTAACAAGGGAGTATATCTATTTTAAACAGCGTTCCCCGTCATCGGATTGATCCGATCACTAGTTGAAATGTCTTCATAATTCACTGACATTAGCTTAGTACGAACGCCAGTAACTGTGACATTGTTTTTTACACAACGTAACAACCATGCCACAACAAAACAATTAAAAATAGGCCACCGTGGGTTAGGAAGGACCACTAAAGCATTTATAGACCTACACCAGACAGAGTATGTTTACCATAAACGTGAGCATGTACTATATGCACGAGCGCTTGATTTTTCAAGCCGATCTCGATACGCCTATATACTCTCTCGCACTCTGCTCTCCAGGGCTTGTTAGCACCGACCAGGCTGTTGCGACGGATTGCTTGCTATTACAGCCCTGACACCCTTCCATTACAAAAATCCTGGAGATCATGCTTCTGGCAGATCTCTAGAATGATTAACTCTGGGGTATATCTCAAATAGAAAGAACTATTCTAGATGGTTACGACCTTTGACTTGCCTTGGCTTTTGAAATGTGAAGCGTATTACTGCACAGGTTCTATCCCTGCTTCCTTTACGGATACTCAGGGAATGTATCTGGCTGTAATCATCACGCGCCTTAGTATCTGCATGACATTCGTACACACGATTAGCGAGACTCTCCAATCAGCCTTTACCCCGCCATGTTTTAGCGATGGGACGGAAAACCTCGAAGACGGGATTTAAAGACTCGCTAGAAACATTCACTACAGAAATAGTACAATAGCCTGCCGACTGATGGCTCTACCAGCAAATTAGCACACCAGAAGAAGCAGTAAGTGAAACGAGTTGAGAATAATTGAACCAGAATGTCTTGGCCCATTTTGTAAAAAACGCTTAGGATGACGAGGATGTATCTTGTGAGTGCGTAGCGGGTGTGGGTTTACAGAATTGAGCGGGATCCGCTAGAGGCGAGATGAGAGATGGTTTTAAGATTTCCTTATGAGTTGAATCCATTACGGGTGAATTTTAGTCACCAGTCGGAGTTTGTAGTCGGCTAAGGAACATCTCGGTGGCGGCGTAATGTGGGCATAAGATTGTGTTGCATGTGAGTCCTCCACAAAGAGTCGCTGTAAAGTGTAACCCCATAAAGTACCCAGCGATGACGTGAGACACGAGACTGTTATGGTGATACGAGAAGGAGAGGAGAGAGAGGCGCGAGGGAGAGTGGGACGAGAAAGGACGAGGGGATGAGGAGAGAGGAGAGATGAGAGAGGATGACGATGAGAGGAATAGAGAGAGAGACCCGAGAAAGGAGTGGAGCTAGAGAGAGAGAGATGATGAGACTAGGAGCTGACAGTGTGCGTTCTGGTCGGGGCGTTACCAGCGGTGCCGTAGATGGCGGTGGCGGATTGCGTTGGGGTGTGTGGAGGTGGGTTGCGTGTGGGCGTGTTGCCGTTGTGTCGTGCGTGCGCTGCGTCTGGCCGGGTAGCGTGCCGTGGGCGCGAGTGTTTTTGCGTTGCGGTGGCGTCGGGATCCGAGAGATCGGGCGTTCGGCCATTGGATAGAGTCTAGTAGGGGTATTTGCAGAGGGGAGGGTAGAAGCAGAGAAGAAAGAAACTGTAATCTTGCTTGTGGCTCCCCGATTGGCGCATTTGTGTTTTGGTTGTTGCGATCTGCCAGCCTTCTTCCGGTCGGGCTGCCTCTCTTTCTTCTCTCCTCTTCTCTCTCTTCTCTCCTCTCTGCTCTCCTCTGTCGGTCGCTGTCTCTCTCTCTTTCTCTCTCCTTGCTTTTGGCTCGCTCTCTCTGTCGCGCGACTCTTTCTCGTCTCCCACTCGGGTTGCTCGTGCTCCGGTTTCTCTCTCTCGTGTAAGAATCTTCTCGGTGGTTCGTCGTTTTGTGCTCTCTTCTCTTGTCTTTGGGGCCGTCCGGTTTGCTCTTATCTTCGCATCTCTCTCTCTCTCTCTCTCTTCTCTCTCTAATCTCTCGTCTTCGCCTGCGTCGTCTCTCTCGATCCCCCTCTCTTTCTCTCCTCTTCTCTCTGCTCTCTCTCTCTCTCTCTCTCTCGTCTTCGCGCTCTCTCTCTCTCTGTGTTGCGTCTCTCTCGTGCTCTCTCTCTTCTCTCTCTCTCGCTCTCGCATCTCCTCTCTCTCTCTTCTCATTGTCTGCTCTCGCTCTCCTCTTTCGCTCTCTCATCTCTCTCTCGTCTCTCTCTCTCTCTCTCTCTCTCTCTCTCCTTCTCTCTCTCCTACTCTTCTCTCTCTTTTCTCTTTCTCTCTCATTTCTCTCTTTCCTTCTCTCTTTCCTCTCTCTCTCTCCTCTCTCTCTCGGCTCGGGTACTCATCCTCC
>NW_014578296.1:85726-88789 GCF_000485595.1 Priapulus caudatus
ACATTGAAGACTAAACATTATGAGGTTACTACTGACTCCTGAACAGTATATTGGCAATTCCAGCGTAACGAACATGACAGACAGACAGTTTTCTTAATATTAATACTAATAGCGGCGTTCAAGTTGGTAAACAAACTACGTCATTTTCGCGCATGCGCAGATTCTGGTTGGCAGAAAGCATTGCTTCTAAGCCGTGTTTATGCGGTGGCAGAGCCATAACATAAACGTAATGAGCCATAAACAGGAATATATACCAGTGCAACGATGGAAAACTTCAAATCGTTTCAAGCTTATCAGTAAGTACATTGTTTACAAACGTAATTTTGCCAAAATCTTTACTTGTAACCCTGCAAAGTGGCTCAGTGACAGTGTCAGTGTTATGGCTCAGTGTAGCTGAGAGGGTCTATGTCACCCAGGGTACTGCCGGAACGTACCCTGGGTACGGTCCGGTTACTCCGGTATACCGGAACGTACCCTGGTACTATCTAATATGCCGGACCGTACCTCGCCTACTCCACTATAACGAGTCTAGGGAGTCGCCTACGCCTACTCCCTAACCCTAACCCTAACCATATCAGATAGTTACCAGAGTAGGTTCCGGTATACCGGACCGTACCCAGGGTACGTTCCGGCAGTACCCTGGGGGACATAGACCCTATGAGCCTCAGTGTAATATGAGTAATGCACAGTCAATACAGCACTGCATGTCAGCAGTGTCAGCAGGTAATACAATTTTTGTGCTATGGTACATCTCTCATTCTATGGTTCTACGGTATATAATTTAGTAACATTATTTATTATTGACTAAAATATTGTAAATGTGTGCATGTAACTGGTCCAACATACATAAAAAAGTACATATACTCATAATTTCTATTTGTGTTCCGTGGGTATAGATCAGTGGACATATGTACCACTTCATCACAGAAAAGGTTCAATTTCGCCATCTCAACGATTGCGAGACAAACCTCACCAACTGACCAACACTAGGTGTACATGACATGTGTATAGTCAACTGGGGTTGTGTATTGTGCCCACTGCATGTGCATGGCAGGGTATGCATACTTCTGTAATAGTTTAGATAATTTATAATAACTTATATGCCTTGCCTACAAATCATATTGACCACACTGAAAAAATTCAATTAATCATCAGGCAGATTTAGTCACCTAGACATCACTAACTACTTAAACTTAAAAAAAAAAAATTACAAGTCTCTTGCTACCAAGTAGTAATAGTTTCAATTGCACATATGTATAAAAAACAACTTAAAGATTTAAATCCATTATTGACACTCCAACCACATTTATGCATACCTACATACATATTTGTAAAGCTTGATGACTAACAATTATTATGTTTTCAATTTAAACAAATGCCAACAATTATCTATCACGTTGACATGTATTATGCAACAATATTCGTGCCTACAGTACATGTACGTATTCTCATTGACAAACTTGGCAAAACATGCAGCCACGTAGCGGCCCTGCTATTCAAAGTCGAAGTCATCAACTAGTCGGGCATATGAATGGAATAAATCATTTCGCAAAGAAGTAAGTATACTGAAAATAAACATCATTTGTTTCTCAATTGGCCGACCTACTTCGTAAATGTTACTAAAACATATTCCCATTACACTATAACAAGTGCCGCAGAGCGACAGGGCTCATCTCGTGTCTGGTGTTCTACTGATAAATTCATTTGTGCATAGCAAGACGTCCTATACATACGTTCATTTCTAACCCAAAAAAACAACACTAGTGTAATAAAATTCCGATAGATGGCGGGCCGCTATCAAAGGCATCGTTGCATCGGTCAGCTAAAGCATTGCAGCAATGGCAGCTGTCAGTTTGACGACGGATTGCAAAAAGCAGGAGCGAATAATTACCATATTATTACTATACATTCTAGCAGGTTTCTAAGCTAGTTGTCATAACTATAGCAAATGCAGATATAACTAGACAGAGGGCACTCACGGAGAGTGCATACCTCCGCCACCATGTAACATGTATGTGTATAACAGCTGGCTCGTTGCTGGCTGCTGCTGACTGACTCGCCTGCTGCTGACTCGTCGCTCGCTGGTGGCTGCTGCTGACTGACTCGCCTGCTGCTGACTTGCCGCTCGCTGATGGCTGCTGCTGACTGACTCGCCGCTCGCTGCTGGCTGCTGCTGACTGTGCTGACATGACTCGCCTGTCTGCTGACTCGTCGCTCGCCGCCGCTGCTGCCGACTGACTCGCCTGCGGCTGATGCTGCTCTAATATCGATCGCTGGCAACGCACAGACCCGATCACATAACCTCCCCTCCACTCCGTGGGCGGAGGTAATGAATAATTGTATTAGGTCAAATAAATTTTTGATTGACAAAACAATTATCACTGACTTTTAGTAATATATATTTTTATTTTTTTTTATTTTAAGACTGGGTATATCGATGTAACTTTGTAAAAGACAAATGGAAATTACTCACTCACTCACTCACTCACTACTACTCTCACTCTCTTTCCGCGCTCTATCCATCTATCTCTATCTGCTATCCATCTGGTATTAAAAGGGATGCATTTCTTGGCTGCTGAATCCTCACTTATATAAGAAAACCCCGTTAGCTAACACTAAGTCACGATACTCAATAAGATCCGAAAATCATGATCTCTGTGTGATTACATTGTTGGCATTTCGACCCAAATACACGTGACATAAAAATCACTGACCCACAGGGTTCTCCCCCAGATGAAATTCAAACAGGGGGGAGGGGAGGGGTAGGGTGAGGGGTGAGGGGCAACTAGGGGGGTCCGGGGGGCGTGTATGTTTTACCGTACGACTCATAATAATGCGTAAAATCGCCACNTTGCTGGCCAAAATTTCCAAGTCGGTAAACTATTATATATGTGCGGAACGAATGGTGCATGGTAACAAGTTAAATATGTAATTTCACATCATGCACCTGCCTGTAATACTAATAATCTAATAATAACATGAAACAGGGTAGTATTGCTCTCATCTATATAGCTCTAGTACTACTACTAGTATATAGTACTATAGGCTAGCGCGCGTTCACTG
>NW_014578297.1:0-22839 GCF_000485595.1 Priapulus caudatus
CTTTTCAGTGATCATCCCTAGAGCCGCGCAGACTTCGTCCTTCCATAGGGTCCAACCTTCAATGAATTTGTCTCCAAGGTCTGTTCAGAGTCATTGAGAACACTTATGCCACAATCGCCTGCGGCATCTCAAATCAATATTGTATGCAGACCAGTAATCCTCGTTAAAGCCAACTAGCCCCACCTGCTCGTAAAGGAAGTTCCAAAGCTTCAGGACAAAGCAAGATTAACTTTACTGTATATTAGCCGACTGTCCCAAACAGATATGTCCTAAATCCTTTTCTCACAGATGATCAGCCAACAAGACCTTATACTTAATCACTAATTGCGGAAAGCTGTGGTAACCCCATCCTCGCTTGGTCCCTGGAAGTGCAAAGATTTCTGTGTCACTATGTCCTTTGAAATGTCACACACAACATCTGGTCAAAGACATAACATGCAAGAGATGGAAATCCTAGAAGAACGCAGACACAGGATGGGTGTGCCATAATACTTGATCCATGTTGGGCATGTGTTTATATACAGCGATTGACTGTAACGTAACAGTTATCGTATTACCATGTCATTTCCTTTTCTCGCCTTAGCCCTCTCCAGTTTTCCTCAAGATTCGCCTGATCTTTGAGCTTCATGTATTTTAAACTCGGAAAGACCACAGGAATGGAACCATTCTATGATGTTTGTTATGAGTCACTAGAGAGAAACCGATCTGCTTAGCTTGCGCATTCTTTCCACTGACATTCACTGGTGCCTTGATCTATTATCGCTCTTCACAAGCTGTACCAATGAACAGTGGTTTTCTCCATGGAATATATTCTCGAATGAAGATTAACTGACCAGAGGCAGTAAATTCGACCTAGGCTGGTTACCTTTCAAGCAGATCAAGTAATCTCTATCACAGCCTAAAGTATACTTGGGATTGTTGTGCTATGTAATACTCAAAGAGGGCGTTGTACCAAAATCTCTAATATCTCAAAAAGATTTGTGACGTAGCGTTCTCAATGTCCAGCCTCAGTTCTGACGAGTTAATGCTGCCTCATCCACCTTTTAAATTGATTCCTTCAACTACGCGGTAACTTTCGCAGTCGCCTATTTCAGGCAGAATGTGTTGTGGGGTACCTCAACCCTTGCTCCTCAATCCCCCAGCCATTCCTATGAGATGTGTGATGGACAACGCAATCAGCAACCACTTTCACATTCAATGGACCTACTGGTACGCAGCACAGACCAAAACCTCGACGTATCTGTTGCCTCAAGAGCCATCGCCAATGCGCTACTAACAATCTCAATGTCCCTTTCCTTCTGCCCCTTGCACCAGATAGTGCACACATCACTAGCTGAAGCATGTATCAGCGACATGATATGCGCAATCAGTTGGCTGTGTATGTAACAAGTTGACCGAGGACGATTGCGTACTGTCAGTCTGTCATATTTTGACTACGTGTATCTACTACCTCAGTGAAACTTCCAAAATTTTCCAGAGTCTGAAAGTTGTACATTGTTATCTAATAAATCTTTGCCTGAAATACTACCTCTCAAAATTGACTACTCTTGAGAAAATAGCCGAGATATTTAAACTCATTATCGGTGCTCACCGCGAGCTGAATCCTCCGAAGGAAAATAGGTCTCGTGCCCCTATGACAAATTTAGGTTCCAAACCATGCCCAATTCATCGCTGACTTAAAACACGCCAAATCGACTCTAATCTTGTTCAAATCGACCAAAGAAAGGTCAAAGATATGCAAAGTCAACAGTTTTCGTCACTCCTCTTACCGCCCATAATTGGGGGGGGTTTCACCGGTTTCAAGATTCTTTGGGCTCCTCATAAAAATGCCTTAGTAGAACATATGAACCCGATTTGATACCTCAACATAATGTCTTTTCATAAATTTGCCAGATAATATGTGCATAACCTCACTGACTATCTAATATCAACTTCTACGCCGTTGGCAAGTGTCTATGTAGCTCTAGTTAACTATATGCCGCTTACATGAATCTGCCCGCGTCTTAATAGATCGACCTTTCATGGGGTCATGCACATGTATCTCAACTTATCCCGTGATTTATACCCGACTATCATAAAACGATCGT
The DNA here is from genome assembly GCF_000485595.1 of Priapulus caudatus. NCBI lineage: Eukaryota > Metazoa > Priapulida > Priapulimorpha > Priapulimorphida > Priapulidae > Priapulus > Priapulus caudatus. Next base: position 2,088 of record NW_014578297.1, read on the forward strand.
GGAGGCATATTAATGCCTTTCTTATCCGAAGTGAATAATTTCCTTAATTATAGCCGTACTAAAAATTGGGGGAACCCGTTCTATACTGTATCCGTTGGCAATTATGGTATTTCTTGTCTCGGTATATTCTTGTGAACCAAACAATTACGATTTCCGAACTTCAAACTGTCCTTATTTCTTGCGCTCGCTTGCGGCAGCGCCATTCAGCGGGAACTTATGTATTTCCTCATGTGTTGATGGTGCGGTCGGGATGTGTGACAAATGAACATTGTTGTTGTCCAAGTATACAAATAAGCCGAATCAAAACGCTATGTAAATTATTTTTGTCATTGAACTATGAACAAATTACTATGTTAATTTGTTACTTGACAACAAAAGTTGTCCACAACCAACACAACCCACGCCCTACCCTCTACATGCGGAAAAACGATAGCTCCCGCTGACTTGTCTGAGTACGTTTTGGTTCCATCTGCATCCCCATGGCGTCTATAGGCCCAGCGGCATTCCCACTGTAAAACGGCGCTGCGTAATTTTTTTTTGCCTTAAACCAACATATCCAGTCGAAACTCTGATTGATTGTGATTGTTATCAATCACCTTCTCTCCTGATTTGGTCATAAACCATCATGTGCGGCTTTATTTTAGCAGATGTCATTCTTATTTCTCATGAATCTTTTCTGGCGTAATGATACATTCACCAACTTTAATGTCTGAAAGTCGTGGTTCGAACGCCTTTGCTTTTAATTATTTTTTTTCCTGTATTAGTTAAGGTTAGTTAGGGTTTAGTTAGGTTAGGATTACGGTTAGTTAGGGTTAGGGTTAGTTTAGGTTTAGGGTCATAATCATATCTATATCGTCCTATATGATACATCAATTATAAACAGCCAATTAGAGGAGTTCCAAAATTCTGGCATGGATATGTTGTTAGTAAAATAAAAATTCGCAAGCGCTATAGCTACTAAGCTTATTATGTCTCATGCAGTTTGCACACAGATGATACACATGAAATCCTTACTACTTTTTATAGTATATATTATAGGTATATATATATATAACTTTTTACATACTACATATAGCCGTGCAGTACCTTTCTGTGTGAATATTGACTATATACACACACGTACGTATATATACGCACGCACACACACACATATATTATCAGGAGTGAATAATAATAGATCTATAAATAAGAGATGCTCCTGAAATTATATATTTGTATCATTGATAATTTGATTGTATATGTTTCAAGACGTTATAAAACTTATATTATTATATTATCTTACCTTCCTGTATAGGACAGCCTCACCAAAAGCTCCACGTCCTAGAACTTTTATTCTAACGTACAATTCATCATCTGATTTTACGGTGCTATCTATCATGGTAGACATAGTCACATACTCTCTACCATGGGACTCATACGATGCCGCCCAGGATCGCTATTTTATCTCCGCATACTACGGCCAAAACATTGAGAGACTGGGAACATCAGAGCCTGGACTAACGGCTAAGCTACCTGCGTGAATCCGTCCCAACTGCTCTGTCCCACAGATTGCCACAGATGAGTAGTGCAGCAGCTGTGTGCAGTCATACGTACAAAGTTAAAAGATTTATCATTTGCTTATACGTTCTGTCACGTGATTTGTACGTGTTTCCGTGCAGTGTCCAGTTGCTTCCTGGTAATTTGTATGTTTTGATGTAGGTGTATGTGTTTTGGTACTTTGATCGTCATATAGGCCATCTAAAATCGAGTGCTATTAATACTGGTAAGCCAATTTAGTCTGTTCATGATATCATCTAGTGCGTATACATACCGTAAATAGGAGTGGCAGACCTGATAACCATGTTTTCACCATTGCGCACACGCTAGTACTGGATCAGCTCAAGATAAAACTAAAAAAAGTAAAACTAAAACTAAATTAAAAAGATTACAACTAATACAAGATAGACTAGCTACTGCAACAGTGCTAACCTGTGCAGTATCTGACTATTAATACAGTGCTTCAAAGGATATCGGATCACTTCCTGCAAAATGCTAACTCAGTAACTGTTGATCCGCTATACCTTATAATTATATGATCCGTTATATCCCTTGAAGCACTGTAGTACTAACTCTAGTACTTTACTATAGCCCTTGTTGCCACAGACACAGTCATGCAGAAAGTGCAGCTGAAGGGGTCGTTAATTGTCGTATCAGGTACTACAGATATGTACCCGAGGTACATATATGCATACACAAAGTTGTACCAGGACTTGTACTTACAGAAGTGTACCCTACCCTAAAACATACCTACCTCATATAAAAATATAAACATAATACTAAACAACCTAAAACTACCTCGGGTACATGTATGTAGTACCTGATACGACAACGACCCATCTGCGAAAGTGCACCTGTGTCAACAAGGGCTATCTATAAGCAGAGCTATACTTACTATCTATTCAGACCACAAAGAGAGATTAATTTAAAAAGTTTGGTTACTATAAACATGATCTGACATCATCATCATTCATGCCTATCACAGACGATTGCATGTGGATGTCTATGACACAACAATCACAGGCAGCGTGATCAAGTGCGCCCTCACCATGCTCACGCTACAGCACAGTGAGCACGCACACACAATGAGCTTTTAACTCCAGTGTTCCTGGAGGTGACACTATGACTGCTTAAAATAAGCTATACTCGCCATTTTTGACAATCGAATCTGACTGCCAAAATGCATTCAACTCACAGAAATTCCTTTAATGGTGATGCAACTTACCACCGAATATTACACAACCAAAACAGGCACGGGCAACCATTAGCGGCTCAAGGATAGAGAGCATGTCAACGGATTTCCATGTAATTTACTGCGGAGAGCAAGTAGTATCAGTCCGTAAATGCGTTCGCAAAATATGAGATACATTGTGAGGGCCGTGCAGAGGAACACATGACGGAAATTCTCGCGCGTAGCAATGGTGAGAAACAGTCGGAAACGGCGGATGTAGTGTCGCCTACAATTGCAGTTTTTTCCACACTCCTGCTGACTTACATTAATGTTCTCGGTCGAATTAACAAACAAAAACACCCTCAACAACACGCTCTCCGATTTAAAGGGGTTAACCCCACATTGAGGAAATTACATAGGGTCTTATCGTGGACCATGCTCTGCTATCCCTTGACCACATTAGCAGCTGCCTGATTTTGGCCTGACTGCACAGCAAACTTTCTGCAGCCAAGTACCACTGCTGCAAGCCAGTTGCCATGCTGTCTTGCTTGTGTGACATTCGCCGGCACTAGGCGGGAGTAGACACCATGTGGTATAGTATATATATATATATATATATATATATATATATGATATATATATATAGATATAAATTCGTGCCCTACTAATTCGATACTACTAATAATGGCACACATAGGAACATTGGGTAAAATCGACTCAATAACATTGCCACACAATATCAAATATTTTACAAATCAGTCTAATAGACCCATGGGGTTGCCCATAGGTACGATACATACATACATACGACAAGCGCTCGGACACTAACTTTTTTTTTCGTGGCCCGATCGGGCCACCAATTCATTGATTTTCAATTTTTTGGTGGCCCGAAATGAATCTGGTGGCCCGAAAAAAAAACAAAGAAAAACATTATAAATCTTTATTTCAATCTCGTATTGATATTAATTTGAAAATTGCGGCCGTCTGATGCACTTGCACAAGTCTTTAAACAAACCCCACACAATCGCACACGCTGACATTGATCATTGAAGGCATACATTTGAATTATTCCATTCCACGGCATCAAATTTTTCACCAGTCTTGTCATACCATTTTTCTACTTTCACTCATTATTATTAAACACGCGCGCCTGCACATGCTATCGCATCAGTTCAGACGTTTTCAAGAGAGATCAAAGTCACAGAGCATGCTAAATATTAAAACAAGTAACTGTTAATAAAACAAACAACACATTGGCTTTTCATGTTTAAAAATAAAACACTATTACATTTAATCTCATGAAGTTAAATTCTGCAGGCTTGAACTGGTAAAAAATAACAAATATTGCAGATTATAGATAAAGTAAACCACTAATGTATATCAACAAAGGTTTTTAAAAAATAAAAAAAAAAAAAAAAAAGTAAAAATAATAAACAAAACCCTTCGGCGTACGAATGGCATTTAAAAAGAAAAACAGCCATGTCTAAGACTAAGTTCAATATTTCGTTGATAAAGAGACAGAGAAAATGCATAATAAACTTACAAAGCACTAATATTACACTTCGGATTAAAAATACTGATTCATCTTTCAGGGAATAGTTCAGTTTATTCTACGCGAACTTCGTAACGCTGGGCAGTTTCGCTTCGGGATTCCGAAACAGTGAGCACCTTTAGCAATCAGGGAGCTAGCTAGCTAGCAATTCAGGGTGGACAGACGTTCCGTATTTTGCCCATGTGTCCCGCGTCCGTACCGACCCTTCCCGCGGACGCATGTGTGCTCCCGTAGTTTTAAACATTTTGAAACAAAAGACATAAAAAAAGAAGAAATTCATTCATTTTTTATTATGATCAATTGTTTGCCTCNTATGTGCTGTACATCCACCACCTAGCCACACTCACTCACACGCGTACACAAAAATGCATGTAAACTGCAGTTATACTAAGGCCACAATTAAAAAAATATTTGTTTGCCCTCACATGACCCAGGCTGAAAAGTTAGGTAGGCTTTTTTAGGGGGGTCTTTTTACAAAATCAGCATGGTGTCTACATGCTCGGGTGTGCTTGTGTGGAGATACCTTTTATGTTGAATGTTTGTTTTGCTTGGTACATATAATGTATTGCCTACAGATTTATATAATGTACAGTGATACAATTTGAAAAAAAAAAGAATGGGAAAGATCAATAAAAATTTTTGAGTCGGCCCCTTTTTCGCGGGTCGGTCGGGTGAGGGCAAACAAACAATATTTTTATTATGGCCTAAAGGACATAAATTTTAAAGTGTCTGTGGGAAACGACTTGAAGATCCTATTAAAACTGAGGCCATGCATAGTTGACAACTGGCATCACTATTGGACATACACTTGGAGCATTTTATATGGATCAATCCAAAGAATTACATATATATATAATGCTAAAACGGATAGTGTTAGGGTTGGGAGGTGATTTGCGGTCGAAATTTCAATACCCACTTTATTTGATAGATCGCACCCAGGGGCAGCTATGTATAAGTAGAAATTATGTTTGTAGCCACCCAAACAGTTCCAAATCCCCGCATTAGTCAATTCTTAACACAGGCGTTCAATCATGGGAAATTTAGAAAAGTGCTAATATCTCCATTGTTAGAATGCTGAAGTTGCTGATTTTTCAAACGCTATTTCTCGAAAGCTCGCAACTCCGATTCCAAAATTTTTTGTTACGTTTCAATGCTAACATATATCAAAGGAAAAAAGGGTCCTTGGAATTTAAAAAAAAAAAGATATTTTATAAGTTATGGCTCTTTGTTTACGAAATTGTTGCATTTTGAAAATCACTACAAATTTTCGTACATCTTTTAACTTATTTCCTAAATTAAATCATTTAAAAAAATTCCAGGTACCCCTTTTTAGTTCATATATTATGAACAACTTATGGTTAAAAGTTTAGGTCCCAACTCTTTGCTGTTTCTGAGAAATAAAAAAATTATTTTTTGGGTATAAATTCACAATTTTTGCCGTCACTTAATTAACAATGAATTTAAAAAAAAATTCCACCGAGAGCATAGAGAGACATCTCTCTTATGTAATGGATATGAGTTTGATTGAATTTGAAAGGCAGTTATGTTGCAATGCCCTTTACAGTGAGTGTTACCCATTCGTAACCCTAACACTAACAGTATCCTTCAGAAATGACTTTTTATGTTTCACATTCACATTCTGTCATGTCTAAGGCTCTTGTCAGACAACAAACAGACACACGGAAAGCTACTAACAGAACAATTAAGACATAAAGCTATAAGAAATCTCATTAGTAAAAAATTTATTGTTGATCATATTTCAGCTCTAACAGGCCGTTGTTGCCTATGTGGTACTGTCAAAGCAAAATATGCATTGGACAGTTCACTTGGAAGGTGGGCCACGACGTGTCAATCATGCAGCGGTTGCCATTGGTGACAAGATATACAGTTTTGGTGGCTATTGCACAGGAATTAACTATGAAGTGACCCGGCCCATGGACATTCACATGCTTCATACAGGTTGGTAATAAATTTGTCTATGCAGGTAAAAATATGGTGTGTGTGCATAAACATGCAACATGAGGAAGGGAAGGGAGAAGAGAGTCAGATGGGCAAGAAGGAAAGAGAGTAGGGGGCAGGGGACAGAGGGGAAGAGAGGAGTAGGAATGGAAAGGAAAGAAATGAGTGTCGGAGGGAGAACACAACAGATCTAATATTTTGCACTCAGAAGCATCTCCGAGGTGAATGCTTAATGTGTTTGTATTATTTAATAAATTATTGTAGTGCCTACTGTAGATTGCACCTTATGTAGGCAGCCGCCACGACATTAGTTGTGGGTGCTAATTTATTCCTCTTATGTTTATGCTTGCAGCAAGCTACCGATGGGTTCTTCTGACGATCTCTAATCGGGAAGACCCTGACCTTGACCAGGTCCCGTACCAGCGGTATGGCCACACTGCGGTTGCCTACAACAATTGTGCATACATCTGGGGTGGCAGAAATGACAAGGAGGGATCATGCAATGTTCTATATTGCTACAATCCTAGTATGTATAGGGGCATGGTGAAATTATGGAATGTTTCCTGTTAGGTTTTTATATAGGTTTGTCATACTAGTTGTGACATAATACTAGTAGTGTAGTAGGCACTGCTTCACGTGTTTATATACAGTAACTTGTGCTTTTAAATAATTATTACCACTCATTCAATTTGTCCTAGCTAGACAGATGCTGTGTTTACTTGTGTGAGGTAAATGGAATGGCAAGCGGTTATCCACAACTGTAACTTGGTACACATAGTTTACTGGGTTCTCCCCAGAAGGCGTTTCAGAAGGCATGTCATTTATGGGCAGATGGGGAAGGGCCTGGGAAGGGATTGTACCAACTGGAGGCAATAACCTGTGTCATAAGCAGCCCTAATAAACAGTCAAACTTGATCAGTTTGGAGACGTATACATCTAGCTGTAAAAACACAGTATACCTATAACTGCGTTGGGATTGTCAAAAGTAAATCCAGCTGGAAAATATGCCATGTTGATTACGACGATTAGGCAGTTAAGGCATGTCATTGGATTTATGGGATGTCGCAAATTTAATTAGTTACAGCTAGCTTTGAAGGTATATCGGACCAACATGCATTAAAGGGATACTAGACTCTAGGATTTTACTGCATACAACTGTACTTACTGTATAACAAATCTTCTATACCCACACGTACTTGTTACCAGATACCTAATTTAATTGTTATAATTAATTATACATCAACGCTACAAAATTTGAACGGCGCCATTGACACCCGCGACCGTGCTGCCACTCTGAAAAAGTTGTGCATTTCCCAATATATTTTGCACGTTACAGACCGAGGGCTAATCACAGAGGTGCAATTATATTTATACCTAAATGCTATTTAACCGAACGATGTTCATTTTAGGACAAATTTATCCATAATATAACTGAAACTATATGTCGTTTATAAGCTATTACAATCCTTTTGCTTTTAAATTAATAAATAAGAAACGCCCTCGGTCTGTAGCCTTTGGCTGAAAAGTCGTTTTGCGCAAATTTTCAGATCGTGCGCTTTTAAGTGGCACCACCGTCGTTGTAATCAAACTGTAGTCTTTAGTTTTAAAACATTAAAAAAAATAATTCTAATGGTGATTGAACCATGAAACTTTTTATGTAGCGCAATTTTAACCTAAATTAACTGAAAATAACCCTAGAACCTAGAGTAAAGGATCCCTTTAAAGGCCTGTGGAGAACCCTGTTACAAATGAAAGCTGAAGATGTGTGGTTGCTACTGAAATATGCAATGCTCGGATATTTTGGTGCAACCTTCAGCTTGTTATTTTTTAATGTCGCTATTCAGAAACGGGTATTTATGTTTTGCACTTATAGGTGAAAAGAGATGGACGAGACTAAAAACTTCAGGTCAGATTCCAGGTAAGCTTTAGAGTCCTAATTACATGGTAGAGCATTTGTGAGCTTAATAGAATCTTTTCTATATACTTGATATTTACAGTACTATCTTAATGTTCGATAGCCTGTATGTTCGAGGCTGTATGTGTGTAGACGTACTCATTATTACTCCTACCAAAATGGATTCTCGAAGCGTAGCGAAAAATCTTGCAGTATGGTGTTCACAGAATTCTGCTGATTTCTAATCCTGACAGCATATATATATATGCATTTTAGTAAAATGTTGCACATGGTATTATCTGGTAGCATTAACACTCTCCCCCCCCCAAATCAATCAATGTATCTAATCAAAGAAGTGTTCTATGCAAGCATTTAGTTCTAAAAAATATTTACACTAGATATGCTTAACACAAAAGTTGCCCTGAGTTCTGATGTTTATATCGGTGAAAAGCACATTTATACAACAGTTTTGTACTGCGTAAACATTTGCTCAGCGACTCCACAATGACTCAACTTCTTAGCATTTATACCTGTGCGTCATTAAGACATGCAAAATAGTATGCAAAATTGCAAATTATCTGAAATCACTTGTGCCAAAATCTTTTAACAAAAGTAAGTTTTAAAATATTATTATTTTCTGCATGCTACTTTACTATTAGGTTAAAAAAAACTTTTCATTTAATTGTTGCACGAAGTATTGTCACAGATTAGCGAGTGTGCACTAATCTGAACCTTGGTGACACTGTTGCTGTGCTGTCTGCGCATGCACAAGTAAATTGTGAACGAATTTACATGTCTGTTCATTTACATTTTGCAAACTATATTTTCAAAGTTTTTATTTGCAAACAAAGTTTGTTTGTGATAGACATGGCATTTTTACGACATTATTATGCGGCAGTCAAGAAACGGTAGTGTCTATACAAACATTTTATGACAGATTTTGATTGGGGGGAATGCCGTTTTTAGTGAAGGGTTTTGAATATTAACGGCGAGTGTTTGGCGTGCAGGGGAGCGGGACGGTCACTCTGCCTGTCGCATTGGACACAAGATGTACGTGTTCGGTGGCTATGAGGAGGTGCTCGACAAATTCTCCAGAGATGTACACTGCCTCGACCTAGAGACGCACAGGTGGAAGAAGCTCTCTGTAACGGTATGTATCACACAGAACTGCCACTGTATAGGTATCGCTGAGGGCTGTCACTGTATGTATCACACAGAGCTGCCACTGTATAGGTATCGCTGAGGGCTGTCACTGTATGTATCACAGAGCTGCCACTGTATGCAGGGTGCGAAATTAACGCGAGTCCGGAGTCAAATACTCCCTGATTTGACATATATGCAGGAGTCCGTGTGACTCCCTGAAAATTCTGCTAGGCTAACTAGTTTGTTCCAGAGCACGGCCTCGCGGAATTGCCGTATTTTTTTAGCAGCAAATGTTCAAAGACAATTTGGCAGACGTGCAGCCGCATGAATCTTCAAAATAAGCACACGCGTTATTGTTAATATTTTAAGTTTTGAACTTGAGACTGCGGACTCCCTCATTTTGTTGCGGACTCCCTCTTTTTGAGGGCAGGGAGTCCATTGGACTCCCTTGTTCAAAAGTTAATTTCTACCCCTGTGTATGTATCGCTCAGAGGCTCAGGTGTACATTGCTCGATCTTCATTGTTCACTTGTAGCTTGTTCACCCACGACGTTTCTTGCACTTTTAGATTTACTTTAAGTTTTGCATCCATGTTTCGTGTTTTGAGTGTATGTTGTAGATACATGCTTCTGTGATTTCTGCCTCTACAGGGTACACCAGCTACATGGCGAGATTTTCACTCGGCTACTGGCATCGGCACCAGAATGTATATATTCGGTGGGCGTGGTGACAGCCTCGCACCTTACCACTCTACGCAGGAGGTGGGTGCTCCTGTTTTGGTTGCAGTGTGGTTGGTGGATTATAATAGATTTTTTTCAATTAGAAGAAGAAGATTGGTTGCATCGTGAAGGTTCTTGCTGCACGTTATAGTGTTTTACTCTGCAGCTCTGTCATGCAGGTTCTGTTGTTTTATTGTGCAGATATACTGCAACCGGATTCACTTCTTCGACACCGTATCGCTGACGTGGCATACGCCGTGCACGACCGGTGTGATACCGCGAGGCCGACGCAGTCACTCTGCCTGTATGTTGCATCCATCACCCGCTGTTTGCGAGCTGAGTGTGGTGAGAAAACTTCACCCCTCCATCTCCCTGCCGAGGCTTGCGCACTTCACATCCGTTCCTCAAACATCTGTTAAGTCAACTGTTAATCGTGACAGTTTGCCCCTTACTTTTTGTTCACATGTGGTGCTTTGTGATGCATGTGTACACCCTCTGTGTATGAATGTCTATCTGTGTGCACTAGACGAAGGTGTATATCGTTCCCAGTAGATAAGATCACCTTATCTATTTTCAAGTATTTCTGTTATTAATTATGTATATGTGATTAAATTATTGGTATTTATTAAATTATATATAATTAACTTATACACTTACCTAACTAGAAAGTGCACAATAGCTGTCCTTTTATTCCTCAAAATTTCATTGATCTATTCAGCAAATTAGTCAGGCCACCTATCTCTCTACCTCCAAGTTCTTGGCTTCCTTACTGCATATAGTATGTTTCAAACTATATGTTATATAATAACTTCATTAAATCATGCACCTTTTGCAAAAGTAAGAATGTGCTCATTTGTGTTTCATGCAATTAAGCATCTCAGAACGCTCACTGTTTTCAATATCACATGGTGTGCTCATGCTATCCTGTTTTTAGCAGGCTCTGTGATAGCCATGCACGTGTATATTTCTAGTCGTATACAAGGATAATCTGTTCGTCTTCGGAGGCTACAACAGTCTGACAGACCAACACTTCTCTGACATGTACAAGTACGACCCGGGTATGTATCTGTTATCTTTATCCTGCTGATACCACAGCATCTGTAACATTATGATATATTGTATGAATCATGATTTGTTCTGTTGCATTCAGAAAATATAGGATTCCTATGGAGCTCAATTTCCCTACTTCACACTAGTTGCACACATTATTTTTGTTGATATTTTTCAACTGCAGGCAGTGCAGCTATAGACAGACAAAAGTATAGACATGCACTTAGGGACTATATTGTAATTCCTACTGCGTGCAGTATTTTCTTGTTGTTTGGCCATATTTTCTTGTTGTTTACCACCAATTGCTAGTATAAGTACAATCATGATACAGAGGAACAGGTTGTGATTGAGCTCTGAGCATTAGTTATGGATCCTTCCACACTAAAGCAGCATCGTTTCTCAATTTATATATATATATATAGCTGTTTGCGAGCTGAGTGTGGTGAGAAAACTTCACCCCTCCATCTCCCTGCCGAGGCTTGCGCACTTCACATCCGTTCCTCAAACATCTGTTAAGTCAACTGTTAATCGTGACAGTTTGCCCCTTACGTTTTGTTCACATGTGGTGCTTTGTGATGCATGTGTACACCCTCTGTGTATGAATGTCTATCTGTATGCACTAGACGAAGGTGTATATCGTTCCCAGTAGATAAGATCACCTTATCTATTTTCAAGTATTTCTGTTATTAATTATGTATATGTGATTAAATTATTGGTATTTATTAAATTATATATAATTAACTTGTACACTTACCTAACTAGAAAGTGCACAATAGCTGTCCTTTTATTCCTCAAAATTTCATTGATCTATTCAGCAAATTAGTCAGGCCACCTATCTCTCTACCTCCAAGTTCTTGGCTTCCTTACTGCATATAGTATGTTTCAAACTATATGTTACATAATAACTGCATTAAATCATGCACCTTTTGCAAAAGTAAGAATGTGCTCATTTGTGTTTCATGCAATTAAGCATCTCAGAACGCTCACTGTTTTCAATATCACATGGTGTGCTCATGCTATCCTGTTTTTAGCAGGCTCTGTGATAGCCATGCACGTGTATATTTCTAGTCGTATACAAGGATAATCTGTTCGTCTTCGGAGGCTACAACAGTCTGACAGACCAACACTTCTCTGACATGTACAAGTACGACCCGGGTATGTATCTGTTATCTTTATCCTGCTGATACCACAGCATCTGTAACATTATGATATATTGTATGAATCATGATTTGTTCTGTTGCATTCAGAAAATATAGGATTCCTATGGAGCTCAATTTCCCTACTTCACACTAGTTGCACACATTATTTTTGTTGATATTTTTCAACTGCAGGCAGTGCAGTTATAGACAGACAAAAGTATAGACATGCATTTAGGGACTATATTGTAATTCCTACTGCGTGCAGTATTTTCTTGTTGTTTGGCCATATTTTCTTGTTGTTTACCACCAATTGCTAGTATAAGTACAATCATGATACAGAGGAACAGGTTGTGATTGAGCTCTGAGCATTAGTTATGGATCCTTCCACACTAAAGCAGCATCGTTTCTCAATTTATATATATATATATATATGAGCAATGGTAAATGAGTGATAATTTCTAAAAATGATGCCACAGTGTATTTTTGGTATTACAATATAAGTTTAGCCTATGTATCCATCTTCAAAGAGATAGTATTGCTCTATTATTTATAATGTAGGTTTTATTATGTTTATTATTGGTTACTTATCTTCATGATCTAATAGGTAATTGCACCCCCCCCCCCATAACTGCAAGCTACAGCCTTAGCCCGAATAGTTGCATCCATGTTATTGTTTGCAGAAAAAAGTCATTGGTCAAAAGTACGTGTGCATGGTTGTGGACCATGTCCCCGACGAAGACAGTGCTGCTGCCTGGTGGACGACAGAGTGTTCGTGTTTGGAGGCACGAGTCCTTGCACTGTCAAGAGTCAGTGTGTCGAATTTAATCTCATAGATCTTTCTGATCTCCACGTTTTGGACTTTTGTAAGTATACAGAACGTGTTGCATAAGCATGTAGTGTGATATTGTATTTATTATTATGCATAATATACAGGGCTTCTTCTGAGGGAAAATTAGATAAAGGAGGTAATGGCCAGTTTGGGAAAAAAATGGATGATGGATTCAAATACAAGATGTATTGATATATTACTTAGGCCATCCTTAAAAAATTATATGTTTGCTGTCCTCCGACCGACTCACGAAAATAGCCGCGACCCAAAAATTTTTTTTTTACATTTTGGTTTCTTCTTTTTTTTTTTACATTTTTCATGAAGAACTGAACTGACTGAAATGACTGAAACACAAAGCATGTGTGGCAAACATGAGGACAGACTTAAGATAACTATTATGCCTCACACAAAAAAAGACCTACCTACCTACCCACTAAAAAAATCAAGGGTCGGGGGACAGCAAACATAGAATTTTTTAAGGATGGCTTTATCAGTACATACAGGAGCATTTTCACAACGGCGATGTTAAATTTGACAACGGTGGTGCGCCACTGTGCCTCCTATGTATAAGAAACCCTGATATACCTATACCGTTAATTCGAAAATGTTGTATAGTATATGTTCCTGGTTTTATCTTATGTTCAGCATAATATTGTATTTCACCAAATATCCAGCACAGTACTGTATATTAATCACACTCTACCAGTGGTATTAGGGAGTGGGCGCCAGAGCTGTGTTTCTCACATACCCGTCTGCTATTTCATCACTGCTATTTCCGAAAGTAGCCCACTAAATAGCAGAGGATACAAAGGAAATGTAAAACTATTACAATGTATTGAAGTAAGCAGGCAATGGATAGAGAGGATGTCATGATGGGAGGAAGATGAGGGAGGAAGGGATGAGTTGGGGAAGAAGAGCATTGGAGTAGAGGAGGTGGGGCGAAGAACACCAGTATGGGAGGTCTCAATTTTTGTCCTCTTTTTCCTTCATTTGTCTTCTCTCCTCCTCTCTTTTCTTGATCTCTGTCTTTTCTCCTCTCATCCTACTCTCTTTCTCCTTCTCTCTGCCCATCCGTCTTAACCTTCTTTCCCCTCTCACATTATATCTCTTCTTCATTCTTCTTCAATTCTTTCTCTGTGCAATAGCCCACTGCATGGTTTGTCTATTTTTTACTAGTGATATGTTAGAAGGTAACCTAGCAATATGGCTTCATTATTGTTGTTGCTGCTAGCAGATGCCAGTTATCTGGTAAATAGTGACTGATAGCATATATGAAAAGTTCAAGAAATGCAAGTTCTTGGTTCGCTAAAGTTCTGCGTCATCATTCTGTTCAGTTAATTACGAACGTGTAAGTTTAGTGGATCTTTGTTTTAAATGCAGCCTTGTACCATCACACTTGCATACTGCACCTTGTTGAACGAATATTACTGGTTTTTAGCACCAAGCCTGAAGACTTTGTGTATGGTGAATGCCGTCCGTCTAAATCTGGATAGGACCTACCTGCCTTCTGATATTAGGTGTGTAAAGTTTGATGCATTCAACTGTTGGCTCTCATGTGGACCATGAGTAGCATCATCTAGTAGCAGAAAGTAAGCTTTTCTGAAACGCGAAAGTGTCACCAAAATTTTGCTATCTGATGCCAATAATATGTCTCCCTGACTTGCACCCTATATTATTTTTGTAGGTGGGAGATAACAGCAATGACATCAAACAGTAACATCAGCAGATCCCTCACGACTTCAGGCTGAGTTCTCTATGATTCATCACAAACACAGCGTGATACAGTAATATAATTTCTTGCATTATAGTCTTGTTCGCCCTAACCTTTAGAATTGTAAAACCTAGCAACAGGGTTTTGATAACCTTACTGAGAGCTCATTGCTGTCGAAAAATACATTTCAAGTACTTTGTGCTGAGGTTGGTATCATTATCAGAGAAAGGATATTAGATAAGTGTATACACGTAATTTATAATAACAATTTCGAACTCGTGTCTGTTTTTTTTATTTCATGTAAGGTCTAGTGTAACGGTGAATCGCAATGATATTGAAAATTGTTCACATTTATTCCACACAATCTCTTTAGTACGTGTTATCAGATACAAATCAAGGCAGAAAGGTACCACTTTGTATTCATGAAAATATCCCTACTCAATCAAATAACCTAAACGCATTATAGAATAATTGGCCAGGTGCTAAGCTGTATCTGGCTGGCCCAGCATCTGTGCTACAGAGCAAGGCATACATGCCCTGCTGTCAGACGAGGGGCTTTTGAAAGACGATTTCTTTCAACGATAAACGAGCAGATAAAGAGACGTTTATCTCTTAACTACCATAGGCGAAGGAGCCTTGGAACGCCAAGGAAGTACACCCCTAGAGAAAAAATTAGGTTAGAGCTGTATAAACGCTGGAACTCTTCACTAAGTTTCTTCTGGCAACACCTGCGGCTGACCTAGTACCAGACACTTCGATTTACCTTTCCCCTGGATCACACTATAGTGAAGTTGAGAGGAATAGCCTGAAGATAGACCTAGTCACGGTGTCTGTGCACATACTCAGGCACATCATGGAGAGGAGACTCAGTTATAAAGGTAGACACCACATAGACGTCATCAGTCATCAGGTTTAAGTCTCCAGTTCTACTGGCGTAGAACCAGACGCCAGGGGTTGATCTCAAACTGGGCAGCTACCTGTAAATAAGGTGCTGTACTGCCACTGGCTGTTTGTCTTGACTGATGGACGCAGGACAGACTCGGGGCTTTTTTAAATCTAACAATAGGTCATTGTCCCTGCACCAATCACTACCGCCGCCTCTTGAAGCAGTGAAGAAGTTTACCTACTCTGATTTCATGAAAGTTTATAAAAAATACATGGCTCTATTGTATTTACATAAACCTACTCACGCAACTCATTCTGGTGGAACAGTAGTAAAAGTTTTTGAAAAGCAAGTATGAGTTTGAGATTAATACAAAGATCCTAGCATTTGAGTTGTAAGCTTTTGCAGTCAAGTGTATTTGAAATGGGCACAATTTTCATGGTTTTCCAGTGGTACATTTCTTTTTATCTTTTTTTTCTGCTGATACACCTGCCTTTGCAGGTGGCAGTAACCTGAGGTGGCAGTACTTTTGCGTTTAGTACAAATCATGCTATTCGATCACTTTATTGCTGCAAGATCTTGATTTTGACGCGAAAACTGTAAAATGTCGGCAACATAATCATCTATGTACGCAATATTCCTTAAAACTGTACAGGTTGTGAAATTACCTTATTTTTCAGAGAAATATGCCAGTCTAAGCCTGTCACAGTATTCTTTTCTGAAAATATGCATATTTAACCTTTACGCAGTGGCATAGCATGATGCTAGCCACGATTATAATGATGATGATGATGATGATGATGATGATGATGGCGATGGTGGTGGTGGTGGTGGTGATGATGATGATGTCGGTTGTTGACAATGAAGATGATGACGGCAGCTATAGAGGACGAACAAGATAATGCGGATGATGATTGTGATGCTGACACTCACAGTAGTCATAACAATGCCGGCAATGACAATGACGCTGACGGGAATGAAGGGCGATAAGTCAGTGCCATTGAAATGTCACCCTGTGACCATAGTCGATTATACAAACATGGTCACATGCATTTATGCTTTCGTCGGCCTAGATTGAGATTAATGTATGCATAGGTTTTTGCTCTTGAAATATTTATGTGAATTGCAGTGCATGGTGACATGATTGTGTACATGGGCCGATTTATATAGTAGTCCGGTTTGCCTTGTACCAGTTTGAGCCTTGCTTAGTTTTTATACGCAATACGACCGGAGCTAATACAAATACAGGCTGTGTTTGGAACTTTGGGTTTGGACAGATTGCAGGCACACTGATCATTCCAATAATAATCATTCCAATTCATAATTGCACTACCGTGCCGAGATTCTAAGTAGAATTACCAGGTGAGATGGAGTACGAAAACATTAGGACTTTAGTACTTAGTAGTTTCAATTTGGTTACTATAATTTTATTATTGAAATGACCAAGGTGCCTGTTGCACAGTTTCGCAAAGAGGTGACAGTGCTTGAGATATTATTTTACTACTATTAAAAGTGGAAAACTGACATCGCAGTCGTAGGCAGTTGGAGATGCCGTGTTGAATATATATATATTTGTACACGTATAAATATATATATATATATATGTATAATATATATATATATATATATATATATTGCTAATGAGGGTAGACATGTAGGCACAGTGAGTTGCATTTGTGTTTGTAACAGCTAAGATTGATGGTGTCTATTTGTTAATTTCATAACGATGTTTTATATAGGTGTAATAATTACTAGACCAGCTACTCGTGTTCTCTATATTTTTTGCAGGGGATGAATGTAGCAGATGTGTATTGGTTGCATTTTGGATGCCAACATAGCTATATATATATATATATATTACTAGCGTCCTGACTGTACAGCAAGTATCATAGTAGTTTCTAGGAGCGCGAATATAGGTATAATATTGGTTTGTTATTGGAGTGTACAGTAGATAATTCCAGTACCATAGTTCGTTGGCCACACGTGAACACATTGCGAGTTCCTGTCCCTTCCTTCTGGTTTTGTAGGGCTTGATAGTTTCTTGGCAGACTACCGGTTACGTTGGTTTCTTGACGTGGCTACCACAGTTTTTAATATTCATCTCGACTGACCAGACGTTCTGATTTGATTTGATCGAGAGCACATGAAGCGTTTATCTGCTCTTGATTGGATCTATCTTAACTGAATACAAGCATTGAACTCTTGGTAGAGTCTTGACACACCAGACGTCTTAATATTTGAATCTTCTTTCTATTCGATATATTGTTTCGTTGATTTAAATAAGGTTATCAAGAGGTTTTACGAGTAACATTATTGTTTTCTTTTTGTGTTTGATCCGCTTTGGTGATGGCATATAATGGGAGTGTAATTGAGTATATATCTCTTAATGCCTACAGGTGCGTTTTAAAGTCGTTATACATTGCACTAGTTAGCAATCTGTAAATAGTATTGTTTAACACGTAGTCATAATGTTTGTATGAATCGGATGGGTTCGGTTTCGTGTGTGATTATTCGTGTTTCGTTTGTTATTCACCACGAATCCAGGTTCAGCCTGATTAAAAAATTCATTGTTCGCTATTCATTGATCATGTTTATCTATGTATTCATTGTAAACCGTTTGTCTCAGTCAATGCATAAATACCTAATTTCCCCTCATTCCTGGTTAGGGATATAGGGGTTTGCCCGCACACGTTTACGTGCATTAATTCCTATTTTAACTAGCAATTATTTAACCAACCGGTCTAGACTCTAGATTACTCTTCACACAAGTTTTAGATATGGTAATATAAAGAGCCTAGAATACTATAACAATAGTAACAGTATTGTGGACTTTTAACAATATCTCGAACGAGTCCGCGTTTCAGGGACCTCTGCTCGAGGTCAAAGTCACTGTTTTTAGCTCATCTGACATAGTCAGATGCAGCTTGTAGAATCGCTTGATCGTCCGTCCGTCCGGTCGGTCGTCCGGTCGTCCGTCAACAGTTGGGCACAAATCTTAACCGCTCGACGTACGGTCACGATATTCGGGTCGTTGGGGGGGTTGTCAAAACGAGTTGGGATGTCGAAGCTGGGGGTCAAAGGTCAAAGGTCAAGAGGTGTAAAAGAAGGGGGAACATTCACTCCTTAACTTAAGGTATAGGGAGGAAATGCAGAATTGCGGCACAAATCTAAACGGCTCGACCTAGGCTCGTGATAGTCGGTGTATAGCATCATGGTAGGAAAAGCCATCACTGTGCCGAAATTGGAGGTCACAGGTCAAAGGTCAGTGGGCACAGGGCAGTTTAGACATTTTCTGAGGACATGGTCTGACGGAGCGATTGAAAAACTTTTTTGTTTCAGCGGTGACCTAGCATTTTTATGGCTTTATTGAAAGGACCATGAAATGTCCCTTCTGCTGACATGCGAAGAGTAAGTGTCGGATAACCTTTTGACCCTCAAGAGGAGGGTTAAACTTGGATTTGTTGACTGTCTGTTAGAAAGAATTTGACTGCCGGGTTTGTTAGTAGAATCTATACATGCCTGGATGTATGAGGCTACAATGTCACAGTGAAATTTCAAAAGCTAAATTTGGTTAAAGAAGGTGTATGTTCCTTAAATCGTATAATTTCTATGTCATTCTGTACTGTCAGTATGTTACATGTAACGTATGCCACTGCCAGTGGCTGCTGCCAGTGCATGTGTTGGGGCAGTTTTTGCCTGCGTTAATTGGTTGCAGGTGGCAGCTCTCTATTGCAATTTGCAGCCTGTAGGCTTGCGTAGGTAAATGGATGAGTGCTTACCTATTCTGTCTTGCAAATAGTTGTTGCTACTACGAATGATGGGAGCTTCCATCTTTAATCTGAAGACACTTAAACGTACGTGCCATCTCGTGGCAACTTTCATAACGATCCCAACGAACATTCTTTTGAGAAGGTTCCTGATACCATCCCTGTGCATTCCACTGTTTCGGCGTGTATGTGAACACATTTGGGACTAACAGGGTTTACTAGAATCCCTCCACTCCACCACAGAGTCACCGCAGTAGACGTTAGATGAGCGCTGTCGCTATGCGGCACTTGTTAGAAAAGGTATCTCATCACTCTAGAGAAATTATTTTCGTGAGAACTCTGATGATACGCGAAACAAGCTTGCGTTTCAGGATATTGCGCTCAAGATCAAGGTCAGTGTTACTTTTTTATGAAAATTCACTCAATCAATCAATCTAGTGACTTTATTTGTGACCCGATCTGGCAAAATGAGTCACAGTGACCCAAAGTTGATAATTGAGTTATTCACACCGCTAGAAAGAGGGTACTGCACGCTTTAAAATGATGCCAAACGTGTTTCATTATCTTTAACGGTCTTCGATTTATGCTCATTTGAAGTTTGTATTATTCCAGACAAAAATGTAGAAAAAGACATTTAAATTTTGGGGAGTGAATGTGATGATACCTCTTCCATAAGTCCTTAGAAACGATAGGGTTACACTTGCAGTGGCGGATCCAGATTTCAAGGAGCGGGGGTAAGAAACAGGCGGGGCGCGCCGGAAGCAGTTTTGGATTGGAGGGGGCAAAGACCTAAGGGGGCTCACGATTTTTTTTTATCGTGTGTGCGTGAGCGCGTGTGCGCGACGTGTGTACGTGAGCGCGTGTGCGTGAGCGCGTGTATGCGTGAGCGCATGTGTGTGACGTGTGTGCGTGTGCGCATGTGTGCGACGTGTGTGCGTGAGCGCATGTGTGCGACGTGTGTGCGTGTGTGCATGAGCGCGTGTATGCGGTGACGTGTGTGCGTGAGCGCGTATGTGCGACGTGTGTGCGTGAGCGCGTATGTGCGACGTGTGTGCGTGAGCGCGTATGTGCGACGTGTGTGCGTGAGCGCGTATGTGCGGCGTGTGTGCGTGAGCGCGTGTGTGCGTGAGCGCATGTGTGTGACGTGAGCGCGTGTGTGCAGCGTGTGTGCGACGTGTGTGCGTGAGCGCGTGTGTGCGGCGTGTGTGCGTGAGCGCGTGTGTGCGGCGTGGGGGCGTGAGCGCGTATGTGCGGCGTGTGGGCGTGAGCGCGTGTGTGCGGCGTGGGTGCGTGAGCGCGTATGTGCGGCGTGTGGGCGTGAGCGCGTGTGTGCGACGTGTGTGCGACGTGTGTGCGTGAGCGCGTATGTGCGGCGTGTGGGCGTGAGCGCGTATGTGCGG
>NW_014578297.1:22849-24694 GCF_000485595.1 Priapulus caudatus
CCCCCCTCCCCACCCCCACTTCCGGCGCCTCTGGGCGGGGGTATGGGGGGGGGGTACTCCTTCCCCAGAAAACTTTGAAAATGTAGATCGCAGGAGATGGTATTTGAGGCACTTTTGAGTGTATGTACAGCCTTCATTCTGACTACGGCAATTCTCTTTTTAGTAGAACAATTCTTGCGCTTGCAGCGCAGCATTGATTGATGTACTGGGGGGGGGGGGCATTGTTTAGGTCACGTTCGTTATGAAATATATGTCGGGGTGACCACCGCTGGGATGAGGGCGGCAGCAAAACTCTTTCTTGGAATTGTGAAAAAAGCTGCAAAAGGGTTATAACCTGCTCTGCCACTCAATGACATAATTTAAGTAACCCATGCATCAAGTGCCGTTTTGTACAGCCGCGCGACTATTATACTTGGCAATAATTAATTGGTATACGTTTAAAAATATTGTTAGTCCAACAGAGGGTGGTGGCTAGCCACCCAATACACCCCCCCGCCCTAAATCCGCCACTGACTTGTTTGATTGAGACCAAACTTGGCAGAACACTTAAGTACTGATTTTGACAAAAGCTCAATCAATGTAGGAATACATGATTTTGATTATTGAAAGAAAAACTGTCACTTATCATAGCATGCAGATTTCTGAATTGCATGGTCATAATTTCAAACCTCTCTTAGTATTTCTTTATGCATGTTATGGTTAAAATCAACTTGAACTTACCAGTAAAGAAACTTGAATGTTTCACTACAAACTCTATTCCCCATTGATGTAGTGCTCGGTCCTTTGGTGACGACGTTCTTTTTGTGATTCTTTCATCGAGGATCGTATAAGTCGGTCACTGCGAAACATGCAACTGATCTTTCCAAGACGAATCAAACCTTTCTCAAAATCAACTAACGAGGACATAGTCATGCAGTCTGATGTCAAACAAACTCCTCACTGAAGGCAGTATAATACGGCTGCCCATTGTTGATTTTGAAAGTTTTGTAACTCTAATCCCTTATTTTTTAAATTCAATGTCTTTGTCCTCGGAGATCTTATTTTGACTTTGAGTAGCGACGCAGGCTGAGTGAGCAGTGACCATGCAGGGCCTGAGGTGGATAAATCCTGGTGAACCTCATCAACAACAGGGAGCTGCATGCCGGCCATCTCGTTCATCTTCATCATGTTCATCTTCACTATCGCAGCCTACACTGTTGTTCTCATTGACTGGCTCAGGCCCTTTAGAAACTACACCATCGTCAAGTTCATCATCGTCTGCATCGCCGATGCCATCCATTCCATCGGATTCATCATAGACTCAGTACTCGTCCCATCGCTGGCATCGGAGCGACGGAGGGTCAAGTGCCTGTGGTCATGGCTATCCTCACTCCCTCAGCCTCAGGACCTCACCAAAGAAATAATTCACAAGATCAGACTGGTGCTCATCACTCACTGCTGATCTCAAGTTGCAGATTGTCACATCATTTCGAGTCCTCGCAATTTTCTCTTCTTTAGACAGAGCCATCACTCAAAATTTGTATTGAAGATCTAATTTCACCAGCGTCTGGTAGCTGCGACTAGGTGCAGCGCGTCTCCCAAGTCCGAAAGGCGCCGAATTATTAGTATTATTTTTTTTTTGAATTAGGGATAGGGTTAGGATTGGGGGTTAGGGTTAGGGTTAGGGTTCTCTCTCGTTCTCATCTCTCATCTCATCTTCTCTCGCTCTCTCTCTCTCTCTTCTCCCTCTCCTCTCTCTCTCTCTCTCTCCTCCCTCCCTCCTCCCCTTTTTCTCTCTTTCTCTTCCTCTCCTCTCTCTCTCTCTCGTCCTCTCTCTCTTTCTCTCCATCTTTTTCTCTTTATCTC
>NW_014578297.1:25102-28138 GCF_000485595.1 Priapulus caudatus
CTACTCTCTCTCTCTCTCTCTCTCTCTCTCTCTCTCTCTCTCTCTCTCCTCTCTCTCTCTCTCTCTCTCTCTCTCTCTCTCTCTCTCTCTCTCTCTCTCTCTCTCTCTCTCTCTCTCTCTCTCTCTCTCTCTCTCTCTCTCTCTCTCTCTCTCTCTCTCTCTCGTTACCTTATTTAGTCTAGTTCCATTAGTCGAGTTAATTTCCCTCGCGGACTATTGGGAGTTCTTGGACCTCACGCTGCAGCTATCGACTATCGGTCCCCCGCGCCCAATGCCGCCATGTACAAGTTATGACAACACGCTGCGCGAGAGATCGCGCTTCAGCTGGGCTCAAGGTCAAGTTCAGCTGGGCTCAGGGTCAAGATAACTGTTAACTGTTACTATTTTCAGAAAGTGCGTGTGTTCATTGTAGCGAGCGCTTGTTGGTGGCGGTGTTCTTAAATATTGCAGGTAAACAACTTGACAGCGGTGCGATTCGTAAGCGGTTCTATTTTCCTTCCTTGAGCACGCACTTGCCAAAATAACCACCAAAAATTATGTATGCAAAATGGCTGTGCGCGAAGGTATATGTAACGTTGCTAATGCATTTTTTATTCGCGTAATGTTCGCGCAGAGATCTCTGGACTCACTTCAATAAGCACGCTTATCAGACAGCAAAGAACAGGCGTAACAAGTTGCATCGACCATTTGAATAAGGGTAATATTCATTATAAGTACTCACAACGGTTCAGGGTAGGGGGGCCTATGATTACTCTCATAAAATATATTTAGAAAATGATGTTTACGGTCGTGTCAATTTAAAACGGGACGAATACAAAATCGTTTTAATAGAAATGAAGTTTATCATCACAGAATTTAATGATACCGCATTCTATTACAAATCCTCGTTTGCGGACGCGCACGCAAACAAACACACGCGTGCCCCGCCCACATGTACGCAGGAACGCATACAAATCCGCGCGTATAGAGAGCTCGTGACTATTGCGTTTAGCACATGAAATTACCACGTTAGTATTGAACACGAGCTAATATGTTAAATAGACTCATAAGTATTGCGTAGGCCTAACCTGCTCTTGATAACGCTATGTCCAAAAACAGTTCAAAAACAGTTAGATTAATTTTAATTAATTAAATTAATTATAAAGGTAATATTCTATCAAATAGCCCATAAATAGAAACCATAACGGGAGTTTAATTATTATCTTATTTCCTTAAAACTCAATCAAATCAAATAAAACAAATTACGGCGGTGTGTATTATACAAAATCTGCTACCACTTCTTATAGCCTATATACCTTAATGGCGCTTTTTGACAATATGTACATGTAATAAAAATCTTACCTATATATAGTTTCGCATACTAGATAAATAAAGCCACCTCTATTTTGTAAATGTACTTCGTTCAATTTTGATTATATAAACTTTTGACGACCTTTAGTAAAATCACTTGCAAAATTTATGATTCACTCTCATTTCTTACTGAATACATTAATTAGGACATATTAAAAAGTTATAACTATACCGTTGTTACACAACTGTATAATATGAGGAAATATAATCATATGTATAATGTGGAAGTCGGAGCTCTTGCCTCGCTGCAAATGCGGGTGAGACTACGACAGGAACTACAATACCGGTGGCGATGCGCCGACAGCTGTTTGTTGTAATTGATCGTATAAGTACTTATTTAGATTATTCCACGTATACAGGTCAACGGTGTGCAAATGATCGTGATTTCATGAAAGTTGGAAATTCCAACATTTTCATAATCTTTTAGGGGGTCTATACCATATCGCAACGTCACACAACGTAATTGCGTTTTATTATCGAGCCAGTGAATAATATTTGCTCTATATTGAGTATTTCGCAGTTTTTTTTTAACAAAACAACGTTTCACAGGTTTCTCTCGACTCATCAAAAACAGCTCTCTTTTTCGGTAGCTCGAGATGTACGAGCTCTCACGTTAAAGGCAGCCACTGTGCTATTGCCTTTCTGGGTGAGCGTAATATTTCCATCCAATACGCATGCGCCAATCCGGGACACTGCATCCCGATCCGTACTTTCCCGATGACGTTATCGCTTTCTGAGGTTCTCTCCTGTTGGCTGTGGCTGACACAGACGAGTGTGAACAGCACGTATACCTGACGGTCGAAATAAACGCTGCACGTAACTGATACGTTAAAATGGCGGAGTGGTTACCGAGCACACTGTTGCTGAGGGCAATAGAGTACATTGTGTGAGGTTAGGCTTCCCGCCCACTATAACACCTACCCACGCACATATATTACTACATCTATAGGCCTACATCTATTCACATGCCCGCCGGCTACCGAGCGCATGTGTGCCACGCGCCGTGTGGCACACCGAGGCAGAGTTTGAGAGGGTATGGAAATCGCTGAGCGCTCTACAAATAGGGCATTGCTTTTGTGATGATGGCGAATGCCATTATTTTAATATTATAATCATCATAATCATCATCACCATCATCATCATTATCATTTTGTTATTATTGTTATTATTATTATTATTATTATTATCATCATCATCATCATCATCATTACTAGGGTAGTAGGTAGCAAATATCCACATGCTGTCGTGATGATACCACAGATTTTTACCAAAAATTGTTAAATGGCTGATACATTGGGAAACGGATGTAAAGCAAGTGTTCTAACACATAATAACATGAAAACATAACATTTTTCCCTGAAAATTAGAAAATGATGACGTTTAAAAAATTTTAGTAGCAAATATCCACATGCTGTCGTGATGATACCACAGATTTTTACCAAAAATTGTTAAATGGCTGATACATTGGGAAACGGATGTAAAGCAAGTGTTCTAACACATAATAACATGAAAACATAACATTTTCCCCTGAAAATTAGAAAATGATGACGTTTAAAATTTTTTAGTAGCAAATATCCACATTTTCTGATTTCACTAGTTTTAATGAGTGAATAGAGCTGTGAGTTAAGTGGATATATATTAGATTGTTAATAGCAACAAAATTCCAATGTTCACCAATATCCACCA
>NW_014578297.1:33060-47569 GCF_000485595.1 Priapulus caudatus
TTCTCGCACTTTTCACCTCTATTTCTCTCTCTCTCTCTCTCTCTCTCTCTCTCTCTCTCTCTCTCTCTCTCTCTCTCTCTCTCTCTCGCTCTCTCTCTCTCTCCCTTTCTCTCTCGCTTTCTCTTTATCTCTCGCTTTTTCTCTCTATTGCACCCACGCTTCTTCGCCGGCTGACGACCCTCTGCTGAATGCAAACATTCGGCAAGCCACGTGAAGCAGCCAATCCATCTCGCCATACGACATTTTTTTAGTGCACGACATTATATACCTTAGTGTTCTGCGAAAACTCAACTGCGACCTCCTGCTCACTGCTAAGGTCACGCTCCCGTAGGCTGACCGAAGCCTGACCGACGACGTCCGGCGACGAGATGCTGTCGTGGTCGCACAGCAGCAGATGCACGGTGCACTGAGGCACCACCTGGCGGCTGACGTCCATAACGAACGTCTCGTTGAACACCGGGTCGGCCGTGTTGCGGTGGATCTGCGTTTGAAATTCGAAGGTGACGAGTCGCTGCCTCGGCTGCCTGCCCGGCCGCAGCGACGTACGGAACCCAGCCTTGCCCTTCACGATGACGCGCACGAACGGGTCGCAGACTGTCGACGAACGGTAGAGCTTCGGCGCGAAGTCTCGGCCGCGGTTCAGCCGTATGAACAGTTTCTGCTCGTTGTCGACGTAGAGAATGGCGAGCTGAAGGTGACCCATGCTGCGAGGCTCCGGAGGGGTGTAGCCGAGCGGCGGCGTGTTCTCCATCTCAGCAGCAACGTGCGCGTCTAGTTTGTGCTTCATCTGCAATGTTTCGCAGATTCAAGACTTTGCGTTAAAATACGCGTCAGCTCATATAAGGTATGAACGAATGGATGGTTAGACAGATGAATGGGTGGACGGATGAATGGATGGATTGAAGGATGGATGGATGGACGGACGAACGGACGGACGGACGGACGGACGGACGGACGGACGGACGGACGGACGGACGGACGGTCGGACGGACGGACGGTAGAACGGACTGACGGACGGACGGACGTGCGGACGGATGGATGGATGGGTAGGATAGATGGATGGTAGGATAGATTGATGATGGAAGAATAGATGTATGCGAATAAATTATGGATGTATGTGGTATATATGCGTGCGTGCGTATGCGTGTGCGTGTGCCTGCGCGGAGGCCTACGATATACCTAGATCCACCGCACTATCCGATGTGAGTTCGACGAGCTTATCACTCGATGTCATTGAGGTGTGAAGCTGCCGATTACCAAGCTCTTAGGTAAAACCTACAGATTGGAAATGAGATGCAAAATCCACGCAAATCGGCGTAAGCGCGCATTACTCTAGAAACGACCACCGCACCAGATATCTGTAGATGCAGGGGACAAACCAAGCACGCACACACGACCACACGCACGCACCCGCACGCACGCACGCACCCACGCGCACGCATAGTACATGTTTACCGGTGAGCCAGGCTGTTGAGAGGCTGAGCTCTGTTCGCTGGCGCCCGACCATGCCGATCCAATGCTGTCCTCGCTGCTGCTGTGGCGCGACAGATTAACGCTGCCGCTGCGATCCCACCACGTGGGCCTCACCTGTGTCATCTCGAATTCGTTCCCAAGCGATTTGTAATTACCATTGAGCCCGGAGGCTGTTCGTGCTGAAATACAAATCAGCCTCTCTGAGATAATATGATTAGGGCAATGCACGGAGGCTCGAGGCGTTGTCATACGATAGTACGTAAACACGCTACCTTCCGGGAAGTCGTAACAATAACATCAGGCTAATCATTTTCGATAATAATAGCTACGCAGATAAAGGAGGCATGCAACAGTAACCCTCCGCAAATTGTTCACCGTGTGCAAAAGTGCAAATTTTGCACTATTTCTCGTGTACAAAAGAGGAGTAGCCTATATAATAGTAACAACGTATAGGCACGTTGAGCTAGTTTGCACTCACGCTCTAAGCTCTTGATTCTCAGTGGGCAGTTGTAGTGAAGCCAACAGTCTGGACTCAGCTTACATATCATGCAGATGAGAAACAAGATGACAAGGACAGCTGCAGCCGCCATTATCAGTAGCTGATCAACTGAGCTCATTCCCAAATACATCGCAGCTCTCCGAATCTCCGATCTGTAAGGAAGATCTGGGAGTGACGATCTGTTATCACACGTTCGCTCACTACCTGTAACAATCTCGTGTATATTTAGCCAGATAAGCACACGCGCAGTTACGTACACACGCGTGCACATAAATACACGCGTGCGCACGCCTATGCGTGCAGAAACCTGCGCGTGCGTGATCGCAGAAACACACGCCCACATGCGTGCACGCCCACATGCACGATCTCATGAACGAACGGACGAACGGTAGTACGCACGTGCGCGTGGACACACGCACGCACGCACGCACGCGCGCCCACACAGACGCACACACACGCGTTTACGTATCTTCCACCGCCTTCTTACGTACAGCACGAAATGTTACATCACGCGCAGAATATCTTATTACCAACAATTTCAATGGATGTTAGGCAATGTTGTTCAGTCTGCAAAAAAACACTGCATCTCTTCTCTCTCACACACTCTCTCTCTCTCTCTCTCTCTCTCTCTCTCTCTCTCTCTCTCTCTACTCTCTCTCTCTCCTCTCTCTCTCTCCTCTCTCCTCTCTCTCTCTCGCTCCTCTCTCTCTCTCTCTCTCTCTCTGCTCTCTCTCTCTCTCTCTCTCTCTCTCTCTCTCTCTCTCGCTCTCCGCTCTCTCTCGCTCGCTCTCTTTCTCTCTTTTTATCTCTCTCTATTCCTCTCTCTCATGTGCTCTCGATCTCTTTCGCGCGCATATATACATATAATTATGTTCATATACATATATATCGTGTTGCACTAATAACTCAGAATATAATATATATATATATAATTATATATATAATACAATGATATAGTTTCTTATATCAATTTTTTTCAGCACATGCAGGTTGAGTCACCCCACGTATAGTATAGCATATTTATAGTTACCTGGAGTTTTCGCGTTGCTCTTGTGTCTGTGTTTTCGCTGTCGTCGTCGTCGCTGTCGTCGTCGTCGTCGTTGTTGTTGTTGTTCGACGCAGCGGAGCCTGCTGCTCCTTCACACGACCTCGAGCTAGTCTTCTCGGCAACGTCTATACAGCGGAAGTTCACACCAGTCACAAGTGATCAAAGGAGGATGTGTGTTCACGTCCGGTGGCAGCTAGTAGTAGTAGTAGTAGCTATAGTAGCCTGGCTGGCGCAGCTGCTACGCGCGTACAGCGCTCTGATGGCGCACCTCGTGCTCTTACCCGCCGTGTGAGTCAGAGACCCGCACAGGTAGCAGCAATCGCGCTGTAATCGCGCCCCTAATTGTGCCTGTAAACAGTCCTCCTTACCTCGCAATCGCACAAGTGCGGGTGCATGCGCGTGTAATCCGCGCAGCTGTTGTTGTGACGGCCACGTGAGCGGGAGATATTATATCTGACGAACATGAAATCCGCTGTCGCCGCCGCGTATTGCAGCCGTGGGCTAGTAATAGCTAAACGCCGCGTTGGCAACGGCGACCGACGCCGTAGAGAATGCGACGATGCACGGTTCTTCTCGACGTTTCCGTCCGTGACAATGCATCTGATATGTGAGCGCTCGCGTACGCAGTATCCCGCTGACGCTCGCTTATTATATGTTATTCTGTGCCTACGTGGCAATCATTGTTGCGATGCGTGTGTCGGGCATGCACGCGCGCTAAATGTCTTATCGATCTGTTTGTGTGCTGTCAGAAGGCACCGCGCGCGCGCGCTCGCTATATATACGCGTAGCGGCGACAACAGGTGTGCGTGGGTGCGCGGACACGCGTGCGCGAATGATCACACGAATAACTAGCGTACGACATAATTATTATCAAGAGTCCCTAATAGAAATTCTAGTCTAACAGTCTTCTATTATGAACTCTTGATATTATACACGCACGTCAGAAATTATAACCAGTCTATGCGAATGCTGGGAGGTCGGCTGAGACGTCATACTGACAGCACGCCCACGAACACGTACGTGCATGCACATCCGTGCTAGACGGCCTCTCCATCGTTGTTAGGAGAGAGGAGAGTGTTTGTTACAAGGTTTCCGTAACTGTTACTGTCTTTCGTATTGCGTGTATGAGAATTAGGTGAGGAAATTTAGTTTAATTCGTGTTTTATATTTTGTTCTAAATGAAACTTTCGATCGAATTAACGAAGATTTTTTTCTCTTACGAGTATTTTTTATGCGAACAAATTCACAAATAATTACGATAACGCTAGCTCGCCGCAAGAAATCTAAGGCTTCCCATTTTATGAGCAATATAATGGAGCAATAACGCCCTTTTCATGTAGGTGTATATCGAGTTAGCGACGCTCAACTGTGCGAGATCAATTTGGAATGGTAATGCATACTGATGAAGTCGTGCTTGCTTAGAGAAAGGGACGCAAATGAGCGTTGGTAATTTATGTTTTATTTAACAAATATAAAAATTAGAACAGCTAGGAAATAATAACACAATAACGTGCTTACTTCTATTCTTTCTCTGTCGGATAAACACATGTAATACCGCAAAAATACCTAGTAAGAAATACACACTATTATGCTATTGTTCTATTTTGGGTACATGCCCAGCAAGTCGTGACCATGGACCAGCCAGTTAGTAGAGGCAACCAATTACAGGCAGTCGCGTATAGCGGGTTGACGATAAACAATAGGTAGGCGGGTCGCCAGTTTGGGTATAAAATAAGAAGAACAGACAGAGAGCTCGCAAAACATAGACAGAATACGATATATATATATACTGCACATTCGCTAGATAACCGGACGTCACAGCATTAGCCTCTCGCCAGCATACACCGCCAGCCAGCAGTCAGCTTCATCATGAATTGCTGTCCGGAGGACGTCTACTACAGCGACGACGAAGACGACATCCTCATCACGTATTCGACGGGCGATCGGCCACTCAAACGCCAGCGGGTCGAGTTGCCGCCCCTGAGCCACTGTACGTCGCGCCGCCCTCACAGGCACCCCGTACTGCACCCCCTCCTAGCTGGGGCAGCTGGGGAACGGCTGGTGCAGTACTCTATCCTACAGGCGGACCCCCGTCTCTGAGGCCCCGCCTCATTTACGAGGGCTGTCCTGGACAGACCATGTACAGGAACTGGACCGCATTCTATGATGATGTGCTCCGCTTCCGGCGCCTCAACCCGGGATTTACGGTGGTGCACATCAGCGAGGATGCTTGTGCCATCCAAATTGTACCGATAGAGGAGGCGCCACTTCTCGGGGTGGCGCTCGGAGACCAATAGCACCACCACGACGACGACCACCACGACGACGACCACCACCACGACGACGACCATCACCACGACGACCGCGACCACCACGCCGGACCACGGACCACGACGACGACGACGGCGACTACGCCAGAATTTCATTTTTAATAAACATAAAGTAACGTAAAAAGAAAAAAGGAAATTTAATAAAATATAAAATAAAATAAATATGCATTTTAGTTAAGATAAATTTTAGTTAAGGTAGTTAAGTAGAACTTAGGTGGAAGGTTTCAAATAACAAAATAATAATAGTAATAGTAAATTCATAAGCGGTAGAATGATAGAAGAGAAAAAAAATATATATAATAGAGAAATTTATAGTTTACGTGCACAGAAATTTAGCCTTTCGATTACAAAAAAGAAACAAACAAACATTTTAAAATATACGTATTCAAGTGAACGCAACACCATTTATTTTTTATTACGTTGTTCGCCGCATAGCTGTAGCTTACAACTTTTTCTAACAGGAGGGGATAGTGTAATACCGCAGAAATACATAGTAAGAAATACACACTATTATGCTATTGTTCTATTTTGGGTACATGCCCAGCTGTGTAAAGTCGTGACCATGTACCAGCCAGTTAGTAGAGGCAACCAATTACAGGCAGTCGCGTATAGAGGGTTGACGATAAACAATAGGTAGGTGGGTCTCCAGTTTGGGTATAAAATCTCTTGCTTGGCGAGAGAGAAGAACAGACAGAGAGCTCGCAAAACATAGACAGAATACGATATATATATACTGCACATTCGATAGATAACCGGACGTCACAGCATTAGCCTCGTAAGTTATGACGTGTCTCGCGTAACCCTGGTGTACGCGATTGCCCTGTTGTGGGATTATACATAGTTAAGAGGTAACGATTAAAGAGAATAACTAGAATACGTATACCACTGCTGTTGTGCTCTTTTCACTATGTGCTTAATAGACGTTAGCAAAGGGTGTTAGATATACACCCACGCGTAACCACTAATACGATCACGGTACGCAAGCAACTTCGCTACACACATGTGTATGTTTCCACGAGAATCGGGCACTCACTTTTAGAGAAAGAATTAGGAATGACGCGTTTTTAGTGTTTTTTAGATCTGATCTAAAAAGTTTACACTCACTACTAGTAAACTATCATTGGCATTGCTTTTGTATTTAGACAATTATATTAATTACTCCCAAATGTAAATTTGTTCTCCGCGCGTATTTAACTCCTAACGCTATGTGCACATTTCGTTTACCATCGGTATAGTATGGTACAGCTACATAATTAATAATATAAACAAGTTCGCGAAATTCTAAAGATTATCCCAGCGTGTCCGAATGACGAAAGAAACCACCAGTGTTTCGAACTAACGGAAGTTGGAATAGATCTCATAGTCTTCCAGTTTCCGGTCGATTGCCATGTAGCAGAACTCGTATTGGGCCTATAGTAATAGAAACAGTACGAGATTAAGTTACCTAGGAGCGACGTATAACTGGCAGGATTGTTCGCGTGCGATTCAATCAGTAACTATTAGGAACTTGATACGGTTGGCGGTAAGTTGATTGTAAGATTTACAGGGAAGGAGAAGAGAATTGCAGTACAATAACTATATTACCCGTTGCAATACGAGTGGGGTGACATATATGAGGTAGAACTCAGCTGCGTGCACGTAGAAGAAGTGAGGCTAGATATAAAAAAAAATATTGCGGGGGAGGGACATATAAGTAACATGTGTGTATGCAAGAGTGGTCGAACTATACACGACGTGGTAGTCGCAAGGACGAAGGAAAACAAGCAAGATCATTAGAAAAATGAAAAAATTCTTAATAGTATCAGCTTACCAAATTGGGAATGAATTGGGGCCGAAATTGGCGTTGGTAGAGGCACACAGAGAATACTCCGACCAGTTGCTCGGTTTCCAATCTATGTAATATCTCCCAACACGCTGCGAAAAGCCCACTTCTCGAAGCGCCATCTCTGTAAAATCGTTAGGGCATGTGCGAATCCAGCACAAAAAGGTACGCATGCACGCACGCCCGCACACACGCACGCACACTCACATACACCATTCTCGCGCTTTTTCCCCTCTCTTTCTCTTTCTTTCTGCTCCCCCTGCTCTCTTGCTTTCTCTTTCTCTCTCGCCTTTTCTCTTTATTGCACCCACGCTTCTTCACCGGCTGACGACCCTCTGCTGAATATATATATATGTGTGCGCGCGCGCGTGTGTGTGTGGTGGTGGTGGTGGTGGGGTCGGGGTATATGTATCGCTCTGCTAATTTAACGAGAAATACGACACAGCATGCAACATGACCCACTCACCTACAGGCTACTACTATTTTCTTGTCGCTCGTCTTATGTTGCCAGTCGGCCACGTGTTTAATGAGACTAAGCATTGCCGCCGGGGTATCTGGTGTCTTATTGCTGGCTGACCACGCATTGAACTCTAGATGGCGCACGGATCGCGGCGCCATAGCGTTCTGCAGCAAATATTATGTGAACCATAAGCACGACACCGCTCGATAACATGGATTAAGAACTCGTTGAAATGAGATTCATTTTTTCAGTTAGTTAGTAACCTATTTCACACCCCCGTCATTAGTAGCTATAGTACCTTCAATTGTTCCGTGTAAGTACGCGGGAATGTAGCGCCTATACGCGCGTACGTTGTAATCATACGCGTTTTTGGTCAGTACGTTGCGATAAGGAGACGTTGGCCTAATCAGTGCCCCACTCGATACCGCACGCTATATAAATTCGAAACTTGCTCACATCCTTCAGATTAAGCACTTCCAAGTGAGTGACTGTGCCAACATCAAGCTGCGTTGTCTTTACGTAATCGATTCGGAAAGCACCGTCAGTCAACACGGCGATATCCTCGGTCGGAAAATATGGAGCGCACGTCTGAAATCAGAAGCGAACATCACCTCACACGAACACCCACGATTTCAGGCCGCAATCCACGCTCGACTAATTCGTGACTGAAAAAAATGACTGAAGCAAATGACTAGTCGTGATGAACTGAAGACGTAGATAACTGAAGATCTAATGAAGACGTTGTAACTGAAATAAATGACGAGAACACGATACCTGATCAAGAAAATCGCAACTCAACTAGAGCCGTGCCTGAATGCGACGCTATGAAAATGCCTAACCTGATCCATAGGTGGCGCTGTCTCCATCGAGACTATCTGCGAGACGTTATGTTCGACGACCAGCGTCCAAAAGTCAGCGACCGTGGTCGGCAACGGTATCTGTGTCGCCAGCACGGTCGTGTCACGTCGCGTCTCCTGCGACAACAAACACAACTCCTAATATAATTACTACTACCACTACTATACTTACAACTACTAATACTATTATATTACCTACACATCGTCTACAAAACATAACGATAAACGACGGCAATAGATTTAGATGGGCTTCATTTGAATTTATTTTTATTAAATTTAGGGCTACCTTTTGCGAAAGAAATGTAGTCAGTTACGGAAGCTGACTTACGGAAATCATTTATTTTTTGACCGCAATGTATCCTAGGGATCATGAAAGACCACTATTCTATTGCATACTTCTGGAAAACTTATCGATGCCCAGTTGCTTCAACAGTTATAGAAAACATTCCGAATTTTTACGCGCCAGCACTCCTTTCCCTGACAGTTCGTATGTTAGGCCCCTGAGCTACGCAACTAGCTTTATCACGGTCCTCTTATGCATGGTAATTGCCCACTAACGCCATTCCACATACACACGCGGCCATGTAGCTACTAGTACTATGTAACCGCTAACACTTACATGAAAAAACAAGACAACATTGAAGTGTATATATATTGTATTCAGCAAACGGTGGCGACAGGATGCGATGCTTGGCATGTCGCACCTTATGCCAGTATTGAATTGACAAGCGGTGACAAACGGTGACCACGTCTTGATGCGACGCTTATAGCGTTGGGGACAATAGCGGTGACAAGCTGGACGGCCAGGTGACGCGACGCGCTGTGACGTGGAACAGCATCGCTTGCTGCTTGTCACCAAGGTCTGGTTTTGCTAAAGTAGTTTCTGCTAGATCCGGTTTCGAGCTGCTATATATAAACAGCAATTGACAAGCAGAGACTATATAAGATTTTAGAGAGAGATATAGGAGGTAGAGAGCCAGAGAGGAGAGACGCCGGGCGGGTTCCAATATGGACGAAACCTAGGCTGTCGTATGTATGTATATATTTTGTATGTGTTCGTGTACTAATAAAGTCCTAGTTCAACAACGAATATGCGACTACGTCATCTAGCTCTACTGGTGGTTACAAGACTACGCTGCTACTCTATTGCTACAATCTGCTATTTGCTATATACAATCTACGGTTGCGACAAGTCTACGCTGTCGACGCTACAGAACCTACACGGAGATCTTCACAATTTCACAGTACAACAATTGGTGGAGGATGCGTGAGGCTACGCATATATATATAGTGCCGTACATCCCGCGTCATTACGAAAACAACAACGAACCACCAGGCCAGAACACAGGCCAATTAGTTCCACTGCCTCGCCCGGCTAGAAGCGCTCCTGGTTAATTACAACGCACAATGTACCATACAACATTCCTTCCTTCCCTCTTGAAATAATTCGTGACCCCAGGAAAATACAGTTATACATAAAAAAAACATTAAAAGTTGAAAACGTTAGTCTAAGGCTGCTAACATCAAACAGTTTTGAAACAGGTTGAGGGGGATATTGTTGCAGCTGTCTAGTAAAAATTGACGTCTCATTTTCGTATCACCGGAGGTGGTCGACAGTCTGCAACTCAACACGAATCGGCATGGAAAGGCTAGGGAAGGATGGCGAAACAAGGATACCTAGCTCTTACCGCGTACAACACGTTAGTAAATCTGTTAATCAAAAGAAAACAAACAAACGACGAAACAAAAATACAGATATCACCGGTTAAGCCATATCGTAAACACAGATACATATAGCCAACTCTTTGTTTATTAAAAATTTGAATTCGTGGTTTTGCTATGTCGTGGTATCGACCAAATGGTATCGGCAGCAGCCGCGTGACTCAAAAATGACGCAACGCGTGTCGAAATCGGACGTATACCCATTCCCGGGCGGAGCTGTTTTAGCTCATTCGTCAACTTTAATTTACTCACTATGGTGAGTTTGTGCCCTATAGTATGCCTCTGTTGGTAGGGATAATAACACGCCGAATGCGGCTTCCCTAAATTGCAACATTCGAGGTCATACTTCAGAAGCGGCTAGGCGTCTCGCCTTTCTCATCGCATAGGCTTACTAATGTACATCTCTCCTTTCGACGCTTTGAGTCACCATCACGCCGTACAATGAAATTCGAATACCACGCTAGCTATAACTACGAAAATTCGCGCGCTGCTCGGCAATTGGCGAGCTATTTTACTGTTAATAAATTATTTCCGAATTTATGGCTATGTATACAGTGAAATTACGATGTAGCTTACCCTATCGTCGCCGTGTAGATTTCTTCTTCCTCTGCTCCTCGACCTTGCTCGGTGCGACCCGCTCGTCCGGGTTCTGGAGGCTATATGATGAGGTACGTATATATATGTCTCTCCTTCATCTGGGGGATTAGCGTAGCGAATGCGGAATCTTTTTCTCCTTTTTCTTCTTCTGGTCTTCTTCTTCAGCTGGGGGATTAGCTGGGTAGAGGTAGCGAATGCAGAACGACCATGATCCTCCACCAATTATTGTACTGTGAAAAAGGGTTGTTGTTTCCGCTCCGGCATATCGTAGCATCGTAGCGTGATACGTACGTAATACGTAGATGATTGCAACAAGGAGTAGAGATGATCCATCGTAGCAGATTGTTATTGAAGACTGATTTTATTAGTCACTCGAACACATACAAAATATATACATACGGCAACCTAGGTGGGTGACCGTGCCTAGGTCCCGTCGTCTCCGTTTTCGTCTATCGCTCTACATCGTCGTTATCTCCTCTGGGTAATCACTCGTGACTGTCTGTCCGAGCGTGTCTATTTATATGATTCCCAAAATCGCCCGGCGACATTTGAATCCGACCGGTTCTTCGTCATTATCGGCCGGACCTTGCGGGGCTAGGAGACGCATGAGGCTACGCATATATATATAGTGCCGTACATCCCGCGTCATTACCAAAACAATAACGAACCACCAGGCCAAAACACAGGCCAATTAGTTCCACTGCCTCGCCCGGCTAGACGCAATTACAACGCACAATGTACCATACAACATATACATAGTTATTAAGGTGTATATTATTAATGTTTAAATGATTGTTTCTTGACTGCCTGATACTATTACTGACTGACTCACTACTACTGAGCTACTACTAAACTACTACTACTTACTACTACTACTACTACTACTACTGACTACTACTTACTACTACTACTACTACTTACTACTACTACTACTACTACTACTACTACTACTACTACTACTTACTACTACTACCACTACTACTACTACTACTGCGACTACTACTACTTACTACTACTACTACTACTACTACTATACTACTACTACTACTACTAATAATAATAATAATAATAATAATAATAATAATAATGTGTGTGTGTGTGCCTGCGTGCATGCGCACGTGTGTACGGAAAGTTTTAACCTGCAGTGGACTAGTAGCGGTTCATCGACGCCACACTGCGCTCCCTTTACAGCCTCGATGAAGCTTATGATGGATGCCGGATACTGAGGAACGCCGTGGTCCGGCCACGACGTGTAAAGGAAGTGGTTCACTTCTCTCGTTTCGCCGGTGTCCACCTAGTAAACGAAACGTTGGAAAAGCTGGAAAACCCTGCGCGTTAATGTGTCGCCTTATACGAACTACCTATACTCCAAGTGATATCTTGTATAACGCGACGTTATATAGTGCGACGCGGTGAAATCAAACTACGTTGCCTCGCAAACTTACCGACGTTATGGAGAACGTGCGGAGCGTGTAGTGTGGCATCACTACCTTACCAGTAGCTCCACTGTCGCTGAGCCGTATGTTACAGCGCCGTCATCGGGCAGTACTGACTACACTTTTCCTGCGATATGGGCGCAAAGCGCGTGAGTATATGGTCTGTAGCCGAGGGGCATTTCACCAGTATTGTATACACTTCACTTCACTTCATATACACTTAACTTAAAACTAGAGCGGCTCAGCTTTAGCTGCGACGTGTTATATCTAGTAGATGTAGTTGCCGTTGAATTTTGATTGTATTTGATGTCAGATATTCTATTTTTAATTACATTTTTGTTAGACTATACTACGACCTCTCTTCTAAATTCGACGTGGTTTTTGCGTTTTTCTTATACGTTCAAATAAATCTGGGATATCAAATTTCTCTTACACTAATCAATATATATATATATATATATATATATATATATATATATATATTGATTAGTGTAAGAGAAATTTGATATCCCAGATTAGCAACAATATATATATATATATATATTATATATATATATTATTGCCGCTTGGATATATGTCGCCATATCTGATCATATAATATTAATGATAGAAATCGTCGATTGTTTTAACCTTGCCGTTTTCCAGAAGTCTAGTCAGCATCACAAGGTTTCGCACGTTTGTTGCCACACCATTCTCCAGAAATCCGCTATTTCGGTTTTCTTAGGCCCTGCAAGTTATTCGCACAAGTCAAACCAATGAAGGCGAGGAGCACGTGTGTGTGGTGTGTGTGTGTGTGTGTGTGTGTGTGTGTGTGTGTGGTGTGTGCGTGTGTGTGTGTGCGCGTGCGTGCGTGTGTTGTGTGTGTGTGTGTGTGTGTGTGTGTGTGTGTGTGTGTGTGTTGTGTGTGTGTGTGTGCGCGTGCGGCGTGTGTTTGGTGTTGTGTGTGTGTGTGTGTGTGTGTGTGTGGTGTGTGTGTGTGTGTGTGTTGTGTGTGTGTGTGTTGTGTGTGTGTGTGTGAATGTGTGTGTTGCTCGTGTGTGCGGGATGTGTGCGTGGTGTGTGTTGCGTGTGGTGTGTGTGTGATATTGTGTTTGTGTGTGTGCGGGGTGTTGTGCGCTTCTTCTTTCTATTCTTACCTTGAGCCGCCAGAAGGACAGAGTCTGTCGAGTATCCCTAAACAAGTAAATCAGAAAATCAAACTCATTAATTATTATGAAGCCATGTGTCTAGTCGAATTCAATATTAACACGAATCAAAAAACGAGACATGTACTACAAGAAAACGCGCGTTTTTTAATACGATATATATGTATATATACACGGCTCATTAGACTGTGACTTACTTAGAATACACTTATTACTATTATCGATATTACATTGATATCCGTGATAAGGACGAGTTTGTTTGTATGTTTTCGTGTTGATATTTTCGATGACATGATGCTAACCTGTAGAATGCTGGCCATAATGTAATCACCCGTGGAATTGACGGCTGGCTCCAGAATCACTCTGAGTGGTCATCTGCCATATAATGATATTCAGTAACAATTAAAACACACAGGATTACCCTATGATTCTAGTAAATAATAGATATTGGAAAGCAAGAGCTTACATGCAGCAAGGGAAAAGAAGTTTATTCCTATTTGATGGGAATCACTTGATTATCTCGGTTTCTGCATGACATAACTGCTGACAAATAACCGGACATAATAACAGTACACATAATAATTCAGTTACTGCGTACTATATCAATTGTAGTTATTTACACGCACAGTATAATGTAAGCGTCCTAACAACGTGACGTGAGATTCATCTCTCGAATAATGCGGGTTTTAACAGAAGCTGTGTGCCGAATACGTTCGTGAAACAACGTTTAAATACGACGTATGTGACATTTGGTAAAATGCAACAAACTACTTACATGGAATAACATTTCCAAATCGATTTTTTTTCCTGTTTTGAGGGCAATAATCCGATGATGGTGTGAATAATTAAGTCCTAGTGGGATCGACTGCGTGAAGATAAAAAAACAATTAACTCTTTCAATAATAAACTTAATCTGAATACCATGTCAAATGATATCAAACATATTAAATGTGATCGAATTATTCGTGCTTGTAACATATAACTGAAAGGAATTAGTACTACAGTATTTCTATTAAAACGTACATTAACTAGAGCCTCGAAGATGTTTTCACACGTCTTTCCTCGCTCTCTCTTCTCTCTCTCCCTCTCTCTCTCTCTCTCTCTCTCTCTCTCTCTCTCT
>NW_014578297.1:49118-58412 GCF_000485595.1 Priapulus caudatus
CTCTCTCTCTCTCTCTCTCTCTCTCTCTCTCTCTCTCTCTCTCTTTCTCTTTCTCTCTCTCTCTCTCTCGCTCTCACTCACTCACTCGTTGCCGCTTTTTTCTCCCTCAATATCGGCTTCTCTCTTGAACTCCTACCTCGAACTCTTTTTTAAACGCGTCAGAGTGTTGCTTTTTCATAACAACATAGTTTAACAGATTTTCCAGCTTCACGGCCGTCCTCTGTGGCACTACGGCGACAGCGACATTCTCGTAGATATGGTCAGCGAACCCATCGTCATCTGTTGCCGCTACAGCGGCTGGCATCCGGTCCGTGTCAGGACTTGACGTGGCGGGTGCGCTTGCGGCATCGAACAACGCCTCTTGACTTTGCTGCGCCTTCGTTTCTACTGCAAGACCATGGAAGAATAGGTAATTTTAATCGGCTTACTATTTAGTACGCGTAAAGACGGGGCTCATCATTTTTAGCCTAAGCAAGATCGTTCGTCAACGATTAGATTATTCTTGTTATGATACAGTTATTCTATATAGTTTCTATGGAGAGTCGACAAAGTTCGGCTAGATCTCTGATATGATTTTGTTAGGATTGGAACACTCTTGTTAATGCAGATGAGCGAGTGCCGCAGCAGCAGTACACGCCGTACATTTGTCAACCGCCAAAGTGACTGAGCGAGATACGAGCTTTGTCATAGAAGAAGACAAACCATGGACGAACCACAAATAAATTTGGAAAGGGAATCACTCCACATCAAAGATGCATAATAGTCTAATCTATCTATCGTCGCTAATCTCAACCATCTTTACCGGGCACGCGGCCAAATTCAGTGTAGGCCATTTTTGAAACGCTGATGTAATTTAAAAAAAGGATTTCTGGAAGAAGATACACTTGCGCACTAGTACGTTTTCAGCCTCATATGGGATTTATGCCAACATCGTATCATTACTGCAGGACATATATTATAAGTAACAGTTGCAAAATCAGAAATATAAGACTATTATACCTGCTAGGCCAGTTTTCTGTTTCTTTGTGAACCTTTCGGACAGTCTGTAAGTTAAGATGATACCTGTCAATTTACGAAGAGCAATTCTCGATTTCTCACCGTTACAGGCGGTGCTAGCACCCCTGACATGTCTCCATCTTCTTTCGTACGAATTTGCGAGATTAAATCCCTTCTATATCCATCTAAAATCGTGCGACGCTTCAACAGCCAATGGAGTGGAAACAATCAAAATTCTTCGGAAATATAATTCCATCGTTAGTATATTTTCATTTACATTTCTTTTCAGTGGCAACTTTTCAGTGGCAGGCTTACATTTTCAGTGGCAACTTTCGAAATTAACTTTCAGTTGTAGCAAACTATCGCAATCATACTAATCTTGAGAATTTTTGTTTGTTGTTGAAAAGGCAGTCGGCTCATAATATAAGTGAGTTAATTACTATGTATAGATTTAATATAATGCATGCAATTATAAGACGCTTTAAACAGTGATTTCCTCCTTGGATTGGCGCTATTAACATGTGCGCATGCGTCTGAAAGTGTTACGATATATATATATATATCTATTAGTAATTAATTGCACAATTAGTTGCAAATTCAATACGCCGTCGACAGTGAGGATAAAGCACTAACTTGTATCGCCACACGAGGAATAATGTGACAACGGTGACAATCAGCACGATGGCAACGGCGACGAGAATCGCTGTGACGTATGATCGACTCGGCGGTTCTAAATTAGATAATCGATACAAAGATATCGATACAGAGATAATATGTCTAATGTGTCACAAATTTGCAGACAACATATATTATATATAATTAGGCAAAATAAAATTGAAACTAATGATGTTCATAATCAACGTTTTGTAGTACTATAACAACTTCAATAACTTGACTGATAAGCGCAGGAGGCTCTTTTGATTACTTAGCATCTCAACAGCACAACAACCAATTAACCATCAACCAATCAAACATCATCAACATCTCCTGAATACTTGTTTTATATACGCAATCTTATACTAAATCTAAATCTAAATCTCTCCGTGTACAGCAGACACCTGTGACAAATAGAGGTCAATAACTAATGCGCCCAAAATGAAAAATGGTGTAAACATAAGCATACTAAACGTATATATCTTACTTTATTGATTTAACATGTGTACATCCTTTCTTGCATGCGTACACAACCCTGGTTGATTGTAACTGTGAAACTTATTGATTCTACTAGCGTACCTAATTAGTTCCTCACCTTGGTGTTAGGAGGCGTCACCTCGCCAACTAATCGTTGCGCATAACTAATCGATTGCACCACCTACCTGGTTGATTTTACAGTCTTACACACGCGCGCGCAGATAACACACACACACACGCGCGCGCAGATAACACACACACACGCGCGCGCGCGCGCGCGCGCGCGCACTCCCGCGTACCTGGCAGGCTCTCTATGAGTGTCTCGGGTGTGGATTTCTCCACAGCGCTGACGTTAACGCCGTTATCGAACACGACGGCGAAGACGTAGCGGCGGCCGGGCGACAGCTTGTCACTGCCGAACGTCGCATCTGTGCTCGTCGTTGATCCGCTATCGACCAACGTGATTGCCGACGGCCCGCTGTCTACACCGCCGCTGCTGTTCAACTGACTCCCGAGAAGCTGTTGATCACTGATGGCGTCTGCTAGTCTGTAGAGCTCGTAATGGTAGGCGACGAGGGGACCGTTTCTCATGCAACAGTCCGGCGCATCCCAGAAAAACCGGATGCTGTTGATGCTCGTCTCTGAACGTATGTTTCGCGGGCCACCGTCGGGAGCTAGATCGGAAACCAAACGGACGACGCTGCAGTTTCTAAAATACCATGTACGTACGACGCGGAATGTAAGAAACCGGTGTTACATAAGTACGTGTAATATGAGTGTCCACGATACACGGCTGAATATCCGAATATCCGAATGTCGCTAATGCAAAGATGCATAAATGTCGGCATGTCGCGAGTACACGGATGCACGAATGCATGACTGCGGTCCATCCACGAACGGCGCGTAGATGGTCATTTTGCCGACGTTATACAGGGCCCACGTTGCTCAAGGTCATATACCTGACTTGTTTGTTTCCACGGTGATGTTCACCGCTTCGTGGATAGCCTGACCGCCATTTGTTTCTCCCCAAATTCTGACGATATATTCTGCGCCTCGGCAAAGATCTTCAAGCACGTGTTGCATCACATCTCCACTAGCAGCGATCCGGCGTTTCATCTCTTTCACTAGCAGATTGTATATTACTGCAATTAGTACTCACCAAACGGGAACGTGTCGCCCTATAATTAATTTTCTCTAGTCGCCGAGCCAGAATTACTAGTCACAGGAGGGTGATGCGACACAATATAGTCGGGTGATAGAGTATATCGGTAACAAACTGTTCGACCACGAGTAGATTTTAAGTGGATTTCGTGTAAAAAGAAACATGGTAGAACGTTATTGTAAGCGCCACGTATGCGCGCTAAACTGCGCATTCACAGTCAATCCGTGCCAACTTAGCCCGCTTCAGAGTTTTGTGTCTGTGCCCTACGATTTGGCGCGCGCCGGTTTGATACCATATTAAATTTTGCAGTCTGTACGGGGTATAACAGAATATTGGTGCCGTCGGTCGCTCACCGGCAGTGTCGAAGATTCCGCAGTCGTTAGGTATCAACAGCTCGGTATCGACATGGTAGCCGACCAGGTCACCATTACGTTCATCGGGAGCATTCCACTCAAGCATTGCCGACGTGAAGGAGACGTCCTTGATCGATAGAAACTTCACGGGCCCCGGTGCTGATAGATAGAATCACATGTAATATACTATTATATTTAGTAAGATGTTGTTATTGAATACGTTATTTTCATGATAGACCACATTGTGTTGCCCGGCGATGAGTCTGCCATCTATACGAATAGGTCACGGTCAATCTGATAATCGTAAATTCTTTGCACAAATGGAAAATTTGTTGTAGTTCCTTGGTACAACAAATCTCATCAACAGAGAAGATTTCGCAACTCATCCGCGATGGTATGCTGCCTAGAAATTGATCATGACACAGTGATTTGATTATAAGGTATAAACAACCGTACTATTAATAGTTTGAGAGTTTATATTTTTCACATATAACAAACCTGTTTGTTAAATCTGGCAAAATCTCTTTAAGCAATCTGGCCGTTGTCAGAAACTTCGTAATGTTAAGACTAATTTTGTTTCTGACACTGGCCCCAGGAGTGACCTGCACACTTTGTCGACACTGCCGTCGGCGGCACTCACCGGCCTGTGGGGTGAGGACGTTCACCGGCATGCTCGGGGGGCTGCATCCACGCACGTTGCAGTACCAGAGGATGAACGAATAGTTCCCAAACGCACGCAAAGCAGTAATGTCTGCGACGACGGTAGGTCCATCTAATCTGCTGCCATGCGTTGTTCTGTTGAGTAGGATGCTCTTTTTACACAGTAATTTTATAGTGAACAGTCGTGTGAGAACAATTATATTACGTCGTGAATGAACACACTTCTTGATCAGTAGATAATCACATATTGTAGCTAATTGTCGCATGCGCAGTAGCTGACTGTATTATTCATATTTTGATTTAAAAATATATTTAAAATGGAGCCGGGCTACCCACAAGTAGATTTATGCGATAAATATCGATCGCCAAGCCTCTGGTAAAAGATGGTACGGCGCCCTAGCTTGCAGGGTACCTCGGACAG
This sequence comes from Priapulus caudatus, assembly GCF_000485595.1. Lineage (NCBI taxonomy): Eukaryota > Metazoa > Priapulida > Priapulimorpha > Priapulimorphida > Priapulidae > Priapulus > Priapulus caudatus. Next base: position 53,842 of record NW_014578297.1, read on the forward strand.
TGTTTTTGGTAGCAGTCTCTCAGATACAGGTACAGATACAAATACTTGTTTTTTAACAGTTACTGGGCATATGCAACCCAGTATATTACCGCCTGGTACATTAGCAAATATTCTAGCATTTTATCTATGCTGAATAGTCTATATCCGGATTCGCGCATGCGCAGTATCTGACCGAATGACTCATATTTTGATTTGAAAATACATTTAAAATAGAGCGGGGGTATCCTCGAGTATATGCATGCGATAAATATCTATCGCAATGCCTCTGGTAAAAGATGGTACGACGCCCTAGCCTCCAGGGTACACCGGACAAAGTGTTTCTGTCAGCAGTGTCTCAGATACACGTACGAGTATATATTCGTCCAAATATTCAAGAATTTTATCTATGCTGTATCGTCTGAAATCCGGGTTCGCGCATGCGCAGTATCTGACTGAATGATTCATATTTTGGTTTTGCAATGTGTTTAAAATGGAGCCGGGCTACCCAAAAGTAGATTTCCGCGATAAATTTCGATCGCCAAGCCTCTGGTAAAAGATCGTACGGCGCCCTAGCTTGCAGGGTACCCCTGACAGAGTGTTTCTGGCAGCAGTCTCTCAGATACACGTACGTGTGTATATTCGTCCAAATACTTGTTTTTTAACAGATACTGGGCATATGCAACCCAGTATATTACCGCCTGGTACATTAGCAAATATTTAAATTTTTTTATCTGTGCTGTATAGTCTGAAATCCGGGTTCGCGCATGCGCAGTATCTGACTGAATGATTCATATTTTGATTTGAAAACGTATTTAAAATGGAGCCGGGCTACACACAAGTAGATTTATGCGATAAATATCCATCGCCAAGCCTCTGGTAAAAGATGGTACGGCGCCCTAGTCTAATTTGCAATGTACCCCTGACAGAGTGTTTCTTGCAGCAGTCTCTCAGGTACACGTACTTGTATATATTCCCCCAAATACGCGTTTTTTAACAGATAATGGGCATATCCGACCTAGTAGATTACCGCCTGGTACATTAGCAAATATTCAAGAATTTTATCTCTGATGTAGGCCTACAAATATTTGTTTGGGAATATTATTTGGAATGAATATATTAGGGCTTTTTTTATAAACTTTGAGTATCGATAAGAACATTACAGAATGCACAAATGAGTAATGCTTCCGTGTGTACGCATCATGTAAAGGAGTTACTAGTTAGCGGATAGGGTTATTTATGGTCGGTGTTATAGTTATGTTCTTGCGGTTATGGTTAACAGCTACAAGGTACAGGTTACAAGTTTAGGCTAAGATTTAGCGTCTAAAGGTTAGCACTTAAGCTACTGCAATAATGCGACTGCAATAATGCTCAGGCAGTGATTTGTATGTTATGGCTTTGGTTTCTTATAAGTGCAGTTGAGTCGTTTACCGGTGTCTGGACCATGTTGACCATTATATGATATAGTATATATTAATAATAATGTAGATATCACCTAATAACTATGTATATTGGTTTCATGGTACAGATTGTTAGTTGTAAATTGCGATCTAGCGCGGCGAGGCAGTTGGAACTAATTGTGTCAATGGCCTGGTGTTGTTAGTGTATTGGTAAGTGACTGCGGGAGTACTGGCACTAGATATCCATATGCCGTAGCCATCTTGGACGCGTCCTCCTAGCCGCAAGTCCGGCGATAATGACGAAGAACCTGCCGAGTCGGGATTCTAAATATCGCCGCGGGCGATTTTGGGAAATGCATATAAATAGACAACGCTCCGAACAAGGACAGTTCACGAGTGATTACCCAGAAGGAGAATAACGACGATGGTAAGAGCGTCATAGACGACAAAACGGAGACGACGGGAACTGAGCACGGTCACCCACCTAAGGTTGCCAGTAATGTAATCAGTCTTTTGTATAGTGTTTGATGACTAATAAATGATCAGTCTCAATATAACCAAATCGTACGTAACACCCTCCTAGTAAGCGATCATATGCGATTAGAAAGGCGAAGAAAACACCCCCGCCATAGCCGCTTCAAAGAGTACCTGACAATCGAATGTTGGCAAAATTATGTGAAGGCCTGCATTCGCGTGTTATTATCCCTTACCCACCAGAGGCATATCTAACGGCACAAAAACTCCATCATACGTGATAAAATTAAGAGTGACGAAATGAGCTAAAACAGTCTCCGCCCGGGAATGGTGATTACGTCGACGACTTTTCGACACGCGTTGCGTCATCTTTGGAGTCACGAAGCGGCTGCTGCCGGATACCATAATTGGGATCGATACCACGACATAGCAAAACCACGGAATTTCAAAATATTTTAAATAAATCAAAGAGTTGGCTATGTATCATGTGTTTACGAATATGGCATTAACCGGGATATCTTGGTATTCTTGTGTTTTCGTCGTTTGTTGTGTTTTAGCTTTTGATTAACAGATTACTAACGTGTTGTTAGGATCGCGTAAGAGCTTAGGTATCCCCTTGTTTCGCCATCAATCCTAAGCCTTTCCAAGTGCGCGATTCCGTGTATGAAGTTGCCAGACTGTCGACCGCCCATCGGCGGGTGAACGAATAAGAGCACGTCCAATTTTTGGTACTATGACAGTCGTGGCAGACGAAGTATCCCCCCTCAATCCTGTTTACCAAGAAGCTGGTGTGTGATGTTAGCAAGCCTTATGACTGAACGTTCGAAGCTTTTAATTGTTTTGTTTAGTAGTTATAACGATTTAGTTGGGTCCAGGGGGGGCGGGGGGCGAATTTATTTTGTCAGAAGGGAAGGGAAGGAATGTTTGTAGGGTACATTGTGCCGTGTAATAACAGGCAAGGAGCGCCTTCCTGTCTGCTTTCTAGCCGGGCGAGGCAGGTGGAACTGAATTTGCGCTTGTTCTGGCCGCGTGTGGTTGCAGTTGGTTGGTTTTCGTAAGACGCGGGATGTATCGGCACTATGAAATAGTATGATTTGCGGTAGTCCTCACGTCACCTGCCACCAAATGTTGTACTGTGATAATTGTGAAGCGATGCTCCTGTAGAGTTCGTGTAGAGCGTCGAGCAGGCAGTAGACTTGGTTCGGCATGATCCGTTATGAGTGCTATGATAGGCAAATGACAGATGTGAGGATTACTAGCAATAGGAGTAGCAGTGCGTAGTACTGTAACCACCAGTAGAGGCTAGATGAACGTAGTCGGCATATTGTTGTTGGGGAACTAGGACTTATATTAGTAGCAGCAAACACATACAAAAAGTATATTACATACAATACGACAGCCATAGGTTTTCGTCATATTGGAACCCGCCCGCGTCTCTCCGTCTCTGGCATCTCTACCTCCTATATCTCTATCTATAAACGTATATGAGTCTCTGCTATAGTCAGATTGCTGTTTATATATGTAGGCAGACCGAAACCGATCCGTAACAGAAACTACTTTAGCACAAACCAGACCCGGTGACAAGCAGCAAGCGAATGCTGTCCGAACGTCACAGCGCCGGTCGCGTCACCTGGCGTCCAGACTGTTCACCGCTATTTGTCCCACGCACGCTATATAAGTCGCATCAAGACTGGTGGTCAGCCCAGCTTTGTCACCGCTTTGTCAATTCCAATACTGGGCATAAGGTGCTGACATAGCCAGAAAGCATCGGCAGTCCTGCTGTCGCCACCGCGTTTGCTGAAAATACCAATAATATATCATCTGTCAATGTTGTCTTGAATTTGTTTTTAATGTAATTGTTAGCAGTTACATAGGTAAAACTTGAGTAAGCTTACAATGGCCGCTATGTGTTATGTGGAAGTGGCGTAGTGGCAATTACCAAATGCATGAAGAGAGGACCCGTGGTAAAGCTGAGTTGGCGTAGCATCAAGGGGCCTAACATACGAGACGTCAGAGGAATAGGAGTGCTTGCGCAGCGTAGAGGAATTACTGATTTTTTCTATATATCTGTTGAAGCCAAACTGGGCCATACGATAGAGTTGTATCCCAGAAGTAATGGCAATCAAATAGTGTCTGTCATAGGATCCCTAGGCGAGTAAAATAAAGTTATTTCCGTAAGTTTCAACTATCCGGTAACTGACTACATTGTCTTGTGCGCAAAAGGTTAGCCCTAAATTTAATAAAATAGAATCCAGAATGAAGCCCACTATAAATCTATGTGCCTGTCGTTGTATACGTTATGGTTTTGATTAGGACGACCTGTGTTGGGAGGGGTAATCGAATAGTGAATGATATAAGGTTGTGATAAGTATAGTCAGGTGGTAGTGCAAGGTTTGATTGAAAAGTAGTGTGTGGTTGGGTCGTGTCGCGAAGGAATGAGCGTCGTACGTTGATCACGACCCCGTGCTGAGCGATCCAATACAGGATACCGGTTGGCCGTGACCAACGTGTCCGCGGACTTGTTTGGACGCTGGTCAGTGGCGAAGAGCAGTACGTACCTCGGCAGATTATCTCGATGGAGACAGCGCCAACTATGTGGATCAGGGTGTAGGTCGGATTTCATGATGCGGCCGCATTTTCCTAGGCATCGCGTCTAGTTGTAGTTGCGATTTTTCTTGAGGTCACGTTCGTGTCCCGGTCGATGGTTTGTTTCAGGATACT
>NW_014578297.1:58437-70199 GCF_000485595.1 Priapulus caudatus
ACGTTATTGAATTTGCAACTATGGTGCAATTATTACTTAATATATATTATATTATATATATATTCGTAACACTTTCAGCGACGCTATGCGCACATGTTAATAGCGCCAATCCAAGAGGAAATCACTGTTATAAAGCGTCTATAATGCATGCATTATATTAAATCGTTCATACATAGTAATTAACTCACTTATAATTATTGAGCGACTGCCTTTTCAACAACAAACCAAAAATTCTCAAGATTAGTATGATTGCCGATAGTTTGCTACACTGAAAGTTGAATTTCGACAAAGTTGCTCACTGGAAAAATGTTAAAGCCTGCCATGAAAGTTGCCACTGGAAAAGAAATGATAAATTAAAATATATTAACGAATGGAATTATATTTCCGAGATTTTGATTGTTTCCACTCCATTGGCTGGTTGAAGCGTCGCACGATTTTTTAGGACTGGATATAGAAGGCGCATTTAATCTCGCAAATTCTTACGAAAGAAGATGGAGACATGTCAGGTAAAAGGTGCCGCACCGCATGTCGGTGGACCCATCCAGAATTTGCTCTTCGTAAATTGACAAGGTATCACTTAACTTACAGACTGTCCGAAAGGTTCACAAGAACAGAAAACTGCTTAGCCCAGTATATAGTCTTATAATTCTGAATTTTGCCCAACTTCTTACTTATAATATCATGTCCTGCAGTAATGATACGCATGTTCGGCCTTAAATCCATTGAGGCGAAAAACGTACTAAGTGCGCCAAGTGGTATCTTCTTCCAGAAAATCCTTTTTTTAAATTACATCAGGCGTTCAAATTGCGCCTACACTGACTTTGGCGCGTGCCCGGTAAAGATGGTTGAGATTATTCGCGTTTAGATAGATTAGATATTCATGACATCTTGATGTGTTGCAGGGATTCCCTTTCCAAATTTATTTGTTGGTTCGTCATTGCGTTTGTCTTCTTCGATGACAAAGCTGCGTATCTCGCTCAGTCACTTTGGCGGTTGACAAATGATACGGCGTGCTATGCCTGCTGGCGGCACTCGCTCATCTGCATTAACCAAGAGTGTTCCAATCCTAACAAAATACATATCAGAGATCCTAGCCGAGCTTTGTCGACTCTCCATAGACAACTATATAGAATAACTGTATCATAACAAGAATAATCTAATCCGTTGACTTTACAGATCTTGCTTAGAGCGCGCCTAAAAATTGATGAAGCCCACGTCTTTACGCGCCTACCTAAATCAGTAAGCCGATTTGTTTTTTTAAACAAAATACCTTATCTCTTCATGGTCTTGCCATTGTAGAACGAAGGCGCCAGCAAAGTCAAGCAGGGCGTCTGTTCGATGCGCCCCCGCAAGCGACACCGCCACGTCAAGTTTGACACGGACGGATGCCAGCCAGCTGTAGCGGCAACCAGATTGACGATGGCGTTTCGCTGACATATCTACGAGAAATGTCGCTGTTCGCCGTAGTGCCCACCAGAGGACGGCCGTGCAAGCTGCCGAAAATCTGTTAACTAGTGTTGTTTCATTGAAAAAGCACACTCTGACTGCGTTTTAAAAAGAGTTCGAGGTAGGAGTTTCAAGCGAGAAGGAGAAGCCGATATTTGATGCGGAGAAAAGCGGCACGGACGTGACGTGAGTGAGCAGCGAGATGAGAGAGAGAGGAAGAAGATAGAAAGAGAGAGAAGAGAGAGAGAAGAGAGATGGAGAGAGAGATGAGAGAGGAGAGAGGTGGTGGGAGAAGAGAGGGAGGAGAGAGAGAGAGCGAGCGAAGGACGTAGTGAAAAATCTTCGAGGCCTCTAGTTAATGTTAACGTTTTTAATAGAAATACTTAGTACTAATTCCTTCAGTTAATATGTTACATAGCCACGAAATTTAATTCGATCCACATTTATATATGTTTCGATTATCATTTGACATGCCGTATTCAGATTAAGTTTATTTATTGAAAGAGTTAATTGCTTTTTTTATCTTCACGCCCAGTTCGACATCCCACTAGGACTTAAATTATTCACACATCATCGGATTATTGCGCCTCAAAACAGGAAAAAAAAATCGATTTTGGAAATGCCTGTATTCCATGTACATAGTATTTGACATTCTTTACCAAATGTCACATACGTCGTATATTAACGTTGGTTTCACGACGTATTCGGCACACTAGTTCGCTGTTAAAAACCCGCCACTTATTCGAGAATGAATCTCACGTCACGTTGTTTAGGACGCATTACATTATACTGCCTGCTGCTTAAATAACTACAATTGATATAGTACGCTAGTTAACTGAATTTATTATGTGTACTGTTATTACTGTCCCGCGTTAATTGTCAGCAGTCTATTGTCATGCAGGAAACGAGATAATCCAGTGATTCCTCAATCAATAGGGAATAAACTTCTTTTCCCTTGCTGCATGTAAGCTCTTGCTTTCCAATTATTCTTATTTATTTACTAGAAATCATAGGGTAATCCATGTGTGTTTTAATTGTTACTGAATATCATTAATGCGCAGATGACCACTCCAGAGTGATTCTGGAGCCAGCCGTCATATTCCACGGCTGTGATTACATTATGGCCAGCATTCTGACAGGTTAGCATTCATCGTCATCGAAATATCAACACGGAACATACAAACAAACTCGTCCTTATCACGGATATCAATGTAATATCGATAAATAGTAATAAGTTGTATTCTAAGTAAGTCACAGTCTAATGAGCCGTGTATATATACATATATAATCGTATTAAAAAAACGCGCGTTTTCTTGCTAGTACATGTCTCGTTTTTGATCGTGTTAATATTGGAATTCGACTAGACAACCATTGGCTTATAATAATTATATGAGTTTGATTTTCTGATTTACTTGTTTAGGGATACTCGACAGACTCTGGTCCTTCTGCGGCTCAAGGCTAGAATAAGAAGAACAAGAAGCGCCACAGACACCCCGACACACACACAAAACACACAATACACACACCACACACCACGCACACACACACACGCCACACATTTCCGACACACGAGCAACACACCATTCACACACACACAACAACACACACACACACCACACACACACACACACACCACACACACACACACACACACACACACACACCACACAACAACACGCACGCACGCGCACACACAACCACACACACACACACAACCAACACCAATCACACACACACACACACACACAACACACGCACGCACGCGCCCACACACACACGCACACACACACAACACACCACACACACACACACACAACACACCAACCACACACACGCTGTCCTCGCCTTCATTGGGTTTGACTTGGTGCGAATACATTTTGCAGGGCCTAAGGAAACCGAAATAGCGGATTATCTGCGAGAATGGTCTGCACAAAACGTGCCGAAAACCTTGTGATGCTACTAGTACTTCATGGAAAACGGCAGGTTAAAAACAATCGGACGATTTCTATCATTAATACTTATCATGATCAGATATGGCGACATATATCAAGCGGCAATATATATATATATATATATATATATATATATATATTGTTGCTAATCTGGGATATCCAAATTTCTCTTACACTAATCAATATATATATATATATATATATATATTAATATATATATATATTGATAGGTAGAGAAATTTGCTATCCCAGATTTATTTTGAAACGTATAAGAAACGCAAAAAACCAGTCGAATTTAGAAGAGAGTTACGTAGCTATAGTCTAACAAAAATGTAATTTAAAATAGAATATCTGACATCAATACAATCAAAATTCAACCTGGCAACTACATCTACTAGATATAACACGTCGCATCCTAAAGACTGAGCCTGCTCTAGTTTATTAAGTTAAGTGTATATTTGCAAGTGAAGTGAAGTGATACAATACTGGTGAAATCTGCCCTTCGGCTTACAGACCATATACCTCACGCGCCTATTGCGCCCATATGTCGAGGAAAGCGTGTAGTCAGTACTGGCCCGATTGGATCGGCGCTGTAACATACGGCTCAGGTCCGGACAGTGGAGCTACTGGGTAAGGTAGTGATGCCACACTCACACGCTACGCCGCACGTTCTCCATAACGGTCGGCTAAGTTTTGCGAGGCACGTAGTTTGATTTCACCGCGTCGGCACTATATAAACGTCGCGTTATACAAGATATTCACTTGGAGTATAGGTAGTTCGTTATAAGCCCCCGACACAAATATCTCCGCAGGGTTTTCCAGCTTTTCCAACGTCGTTACTAGTCGTGGACAACTGCGGCGCAAACGAGAGAAGTGAACCCACTTCCATCTTAGCACGTCGTGGCCGCGACCACGGCGTTCCTCCAGTATCCGGCAATCCATCATAAGCTTCATCGTAGGCCTGTAAAGGGAGCGCATTGTGTAGCGTCGGGATGAACCGCTACTAGTCCACTGCAGGTTAAACTTTCCGTACACACCCGTGCGCACTGCACGCCAAGGCACACACACACACATATTATTAATTATTATTATTAATTATTATTATTATTATTAGTAGTAGTAGTAGTAGTAGTAGTTAGTAGTCAGTAGTAGTAGTAGTAGTAGTAGTAGTCGCAGCTAGTAGTAGTAGTAGTTGGTAAGTATGTAGTGGTAGTAGTCAGTAGTCAGTAGTAGTAGTAGCTAGTAGTATTAGTAGTTAGTAGTAGAGTAGTAAGTAGTTCAGTAAGTCAGGAGTAGTTAGTGTAGTAGTAGTAGTTCAGTAGTAGTAGTAGCTCCAGTACCGTAGTATCAGTACGAATAGTATAGCAGTCAAGAAACAATCATTTAACATTTAATAAGTGTATTGTAAGATTGTGAATATATACAGTAAAACTTCTGCCGATACCGTCTTATCCATATAGTGGAACAGACGGGCTTATACGTGGTTGTTGTTAATGCTGCTGGAATCCGGTCGTACTGATGGAACATTTTTGGCTTATCACCATCTTGCCTAGAACAGGCAGAAAAGATGGCGTCGTTTGACGTCAAAACCTGTGTACAAGACATGAGGAAATAGCAGAATCTGGGATATCAAATTTCTCTTACACTAATCAATATATATATAATGTATATATATATATATATATAAATACGTAATATATATGAAATTAATTTAACGTCGATAATAAATTTGCACTGCCCCCCAGCGCGTGTTTGACCGATGAGGTGAAACTAACTCATTACAATTCAACGATGCGACACGGTTCCTGATCGAGCAGGCATTGGATCGCCTAGAAATGAATTACTATGAATTCGTGAAGGCCTCACTCACTCACCTTTGTGTAAACGGCGTTGATGTAGTCGTGACCGCTCGTGTAAAGGCGGTTCAGGAACGGACGCTGATTATCCTCTGTACATACATGCAATAGAAGCAATAGTAGATTACATTACATATTACCTTAGAATCTAACAGGTAATCGACTGCAATTAATTAACTGTTATTCTATCCGTATACCGTACGCCCACACGCACACGCACACGGGCACGCGCATGTCCACCCGCACGTACAGACACGCGCACATAACGCTCACATACACGCACACACGCATCCGATATATATATATAATTATACACACCGGATGTTTCTTATGACGTGCACGCGGGGACTTACGCGGAACTATATCCGGAAATCGGTTTTTGTCGCGGTGCTCCGTCGCGCTTTTAACATTTGCTGGTATGGTGTCCATTCTCATCCGTTTGAGCCACTGCAATAATGAACGTGACCACACATGAAACTACGTAAACTGTTAATAATAAACACAAGCCACGTCGGCGCCATCATTTTGTTTATGATCAACATCTTTCTGTCTGTCTGTCTGTCTGTCTGTCTGTCTGTCTGTCTGTCTGTCTGTCTGTCTGTCTGTTTGTCTGTCTCGGGGTTACCTCATATTGTTGTTCTATTGTTGGTAGATCGTTTCCCGGCTGTTGCAGCTTCTTGTAGTAATTCGAAAATTGTTCGGCATCTACAGTGGTTCCCTTGAATATCAGTGCCTCTAGTATGGCGTCATGAATGAATGTGTATTGGGCCTGTCGTAACAACATGGGAGCCAATTTTGATATCTAAAGATTGATAATATTTCTACGGATGCTCTTTTTACACAGTAATTTTATAGTGAACAGTCGTGTGAGAACAATTATATTACGTCGTGAATGAACACACTTCACTTACTATTATTGTTACCATGGAAACAAATAAAAAATGCCAAATTATTATATTTATTATATATAGATTATTATATATTACGTTGACAGCGGGGACTATGTCGACATGGATGATGATTACGATAAATATGAGAATAAACAATCAAGAACGGTTAGCTTACGTGCTGTCTGGTAGACGGCCACAGAGGTGTCGCTACCACACAGGTAAAGCGTCGATCCAGGCCCGCACGGTGCGCACTCAGCTGACGGTGCATCGTAGGGGTATCCGTTCCCACACAGACAGATTTGCTCGCGCAGGCCCGCAAACATGAAATCTTTATTCTGGCAATAAGTTCTGCAGTTCGCCCGCTGCCCTTTACTACTGTATTTCGACTCGGTGAGCCACGACCCGTCCTGGTCATTCCGGAAGCAGCCGACCAGGAATTCCGTATCACCTGGAAATAAGTCGACATATACATTTGTGATAGGAATGCGATACTTGTGTGCGAAATTGCGCTATTATCCCTTACAATTGCAGTGCACTAGTAGAACAATAAGGAAGGTCTCTAGCACACGAAGAAAGTTTTGCGCGTATGCGCGAGAATCCTCACTACTATGCCTCTCCGTTGGTGTTTTCTACGATGGAAGTGAACGATAAATGGGTTACATAAAATACATATCCAACATAATTGTAATTTGTCACACGAGCACTATCGATTAAAAGTGCAAGGCACTATGGAATATTTAAACTATAATCGCTATAAACACATTTATACAACATAACGGCGAGGCAACTACTGTTAAACACTCCTCCCTCTGAAACTAGTTCAATAAAAGTGTTGAATATAGATGTAACACCCGATATCGTAGATCATACCGCTAAGAAATACTTACCGTTGTTTACCGTTGCGCCGGTGGTGGCGCTGCTCAGAGATGCTGCGTTCGCTCCACACTGCAACGTCGGCGAATCATCGCACGCACGACACACGGGGGCGCTGCTATTGCCGCCGATCCAATTGAATAGATTACCACATCTGCATGACGGCGTGGCGGTCGGTGCAGATAGGCCGGCAAAGACGCTGCCTAGCTGTCTGCAAGTGCCGACGCACGCAGCGGAGTCGGCCGATTCGTAGAGCGGCGTAGAAGTTACGAATTCTCGCACGGTGGCGGATGGCCAGCACTGACTTGCCGTCGCTACCCATAACAAGATTAGATAGATTAGCTTACGATGAGTTTAGATTAGATATCTTACATCGGAATCGCCCGCGATGTGTCGCCTTGACACTACATGATGCACGTCTGCGAATTTGATTTTCAGGGGAGTAAAAATTGCTGATGACGTCACGCTCCCGATATATATATATATATATTCCGACTAATTTGTGAGTCCTAATAATTTCTTCTAACTATTGCCAGTTCTCAACATTCGTGGAGTTAACTTAATGTACCGATTCTATACGATAAGAATAGATATCGAAAGGCTTGAGTAACTTTTTAAAAACCTCACATCTTACACAAATAATTATAACTTGATAGCGTTTTATGTAATATAGTTGGTGCGATAGATTGCACGCCGTCATCGGCAGCTGTTCGAATGTACATGAACGCATATTCCAGCTTACCAAACATTTTCTGAAGTACGTTCTGTGGCCTGATACATGTATGTACGTACCTGTGATAAACAGAGCAGAAGTAAGCAGCCATCCGGCGCAAAGTAACGACGTCATATCTTTAGTGTTAGCTGTCTATACACGTCGATGCTTCTTCCTCTACAGCAATCACCACAGACGTGACCTATCGACACGATGACGTTGTTGATGTTATATTCTATTTAATTTCCTAACGTAAAAAGGTCCGATGATATTCGAATCATACTTGGGTGATATAAACCAACCTACTACCAAAAGATAACGTGTCGTATAGCGATACTTGTGCTGTGCAGTTGAAAATAGGATGCAATTCAGGAAGGTCACGCCTCATTCAGTTGCCACCACTATCATCCGGTGTGCATTCGGTTTGTCTTTGTTTCCCGGAAGGTACTTCTTCACGCAATTTCCCCCACATAGCAGTAAGCATACGCGAAACAAAAATAGAACGTAGCATGCACAACTTCGTCGTTTCGCCCACTCGGTTTGGTTGCATGCATTTTTCTACCGGCGCGGCGGTTCCTTCGGTCTAAACACAATACTTATTATAACTATTTTCTACTACATTTATATCTATGTGTGTATGTGTGTATGTATGTATCTATCTATCTTACTATCTATCTATCTATCTATCTATCTACATATCTATCTATCTATCTATCTACCTATATATCTATCTAGCTATCCACCCGTCCGTCCAGTCATCCATCCATCCATCCATCCATCCATCTGTCTGTCTATCCATATACCAAACTGCGTTTACCTGCACGAGTACGACATATTCTTTAATGATGCCAATTCCACTCTGCGTTCCTGCCTCCCAGACTATATCAGCGGAAAACGCACCAAATTCCCGTATTTGCGCGGCGAATGGTCGTGGATTCTCTGCGATAGAATATAAAAGTCTGACAATTCCTCATAAGTAAAAAATAACTCATATCCAATTTCAGTATAGTAACTATCCAATGCAATACAACCTATTCTAACCTGCTTCTACTTTGAAATTTCCGGTAACTTTATAAACAATATACAGCGTTCACAAAATTATATAGCATACTAAACTGACATAGTGGATAGTTTACTCACATAATTATGCTCGCCTGATATGTGAAAATATCAAATTAAGCATAGGAATTCGATTTTTCGTTCAATAACTTTAGATACGCATTAACGCCTTTTCATATATTAGCGTACCTTATACAGTACTATTTAAGGTACTATAATATAAGGTTTTGCACATCAATGCGCTATCCGCACCTATTGTACACGTCGGTCCATGTGTGTCTGGGCAGTCCATGTTCACGCATGTGACGTCTGTTGGCTTGTTACTACACCATTGGTTTTCCCGACATCGACTCTTGCAGTTCGCCGGCTCAGCTAAAAAGGTTATTTGTTCAACAGCAGGCAGACGGCATAGACTCGCAATTTTCCCTGATCATTTTAATTATTTGGGCGTGTGTGTGTATACATGGGCGCATGTGGATGAATTTGTATGTGTAAATAGGTATAGATAATGATTTAGTTGGTTGCATCATAGGTAAATCGTTCTCCTAACTGATTAATTTGGGCCGAACTCTACTCTTTCTCTATGATCATATTTCTATGGATGCTCTTTTTACACAGTAATTTTATAGTGAACTGTCGTGTGAGAACAATTATATTACGTCGTGAATGAACACACTTCCTGATCAGTAGATAATCATATATTGTAGCTAATTGTTTTCCATGTGAATGGTAGGCCTACAGTCTGAAATCCGGGTTCGCGCATGCGCAGTAGCTAACTGTATTATTCATATTTTGATTTGAAAATTTATTTAAAATGGAAGCGGGCTACACACAAGTAGATTTATGCTATAAATATACATCGCCATGCTTCTGGTAAAAGAGGGTACGACGCCCTAGCCTGCAGGGTACCCCGGACAGAGTGTTTCTGGCAGCAGTTTCTCAGATACACGTACTTGTATATATTCCCCCAAATACTCGTTTTTTAACAGATAATGGGCATATGCAACCCAGTATATTACCGCCTGGTACATTAGCAAATATTCAATAATTTTATCTATGCTGTATAGTCTGAAATCTGGGTTCGCGCATGCGCAGTATCTGACTGAATGATTCATATTTTGATTTGAAAATTTATTTAAAATGGAGGCGGGCTACACACAAGTAGATTTATGCGATAAATATCCATCGCCATGCCTCTGGTAAAAGAGGGCACGACGCCCTAGCTTGCAGGGTACCCCGGACAGAGTGTTTCTGGCAGCAGTTTCTCGGATACAAGTACTTGTATATATTACCCCAAATACTCGTTTTTTAACAGATAGGCCTACTGGACATATGCAACCCAGTATATTACCGCCTGGTACATTACAAAATATTAAAGAATTTTACCTATGCTGTATAGTCTGAAATCCGGGTTCGCGCATGCGCAGTATCTGACTGAATGATTAATATTTTTATTTGAAAACGTAATTAAAATGGAGCCGGGCTACACACAAGTAGATTTATGCGATAAATATCCATCGCCATGCCGCTGGTAAAAGAGGGCACGACGCCCTAGCTTGCAGGGTACCCCTGACAGAGTGTTTCTGGCAGCAGTTTCTCAGATACAAGTACTTGTATATATTCCCCCAAATACTCGTTTTTTAACAGATACTGAGCATATGCAACCCAGTATATTACCGCCTGGTTGGGCCTACATTAACAAATATTCAAGAATTTTATCTATGCTGTATAGTCTGAAATCCGGGTTCGCGCATGCGCAGTATCTGACTGAATGATTCATATTTTGATTTCAAAACGTATTTAAAATGGAGCCGGGCTACACAAGTAGATTTATGCGATAAATTTCCATCGCCAAGCCTCTGGTAAAAGATGGTACGGCGCCCTAGCTTGCAGGGTACCCCTGACAGAGTGTTTCTGGCAGCAGTCTCTCAGATACAGGTAGGCCTACAGATACAAATACTCGTTTTTTAACAGATACTGGTCATATGCAACCCAGTATATTACCGCCTGGTACAGAAAATATTCAAGAATTTTATCTATGCTGAATAGTCTCAAGTCCGGGTTCGCGCATGCGCAGTATCTGACTGAATGATTAATATTTTGGTTTTGAACTACATTTAAAATAGAGCCGGGCTACCCACAAGTAGATTTTCGCGATAAATTTCCATCGCCAAGCCTCTTGTAAAAGATGGTACGGCGCCCTAGCTTGCAGGGTACCCCGGACAGAGTGTTTCTGGCAGCAGTCTCTCAGATACAGGTTTTTTAACAGATACTGGGCATATGCAACCTACATTAACAAATATTCAAGAATTTTATCTATGCTGTATAGTCACTGATCTCTATAATATAATCGATTATATTATAGAGATCGATTCGATTATATTATATTCGATTATATTATATTATAGAGATCGAGATTCGATTATATTATAGAAATCAGTGTGTATAGTCTGAAATTCGGGTTCGAGCATGCGCAGTATCTGACTGAATGATTCATATTTTGGTTTTGCAATGTATTTAAAATGGAGCCGGGCTACCCACAAGTCGATTTCCGACTTTGACCTACTGCAATAATGCTCAGGCAGTGATTTGTATGTTATGGCTTTGGTTTCTTATAAGTGCAGTTGAGTCGTTTACCGGTGTCTGGACCATGTTGACCCTGCTTTTCCTCATCGTCTGTACACAGGTTTTGACGTCAACGACGCCATCTTTTCTGCCTTGTTCTAGCAAGATGGTGATAGCCAAAAATGTTCCAGTACGACCGATTCCAGCACTATTAACAACAACCACGTATAAGCCCGTCTGTTCCACTATATGGATAAGACGGTATCGTGCAGAAGGTTTTACTGTATATATTGCACAATCTTACAATACACTTATTAAATGTTAAATGATTGTTTCTTGACTGCTAGATACTATTACTACTACTACTACTACTACTACTACTACTACTACTACTACTACTACTACTACT
>NW_014578297.1:70209-88755 GCF_000485595.1 Priapulus caudatus
AATGTGTTCTCGTGTGTTGCTTCAGATGAGATGAGGGATGCTACCAGTTGATCTTTTTGACTTTTAGATGGCCTTGTTATCATATTTTGTGTGGGAACACTACGTTTGGCTGAGGTCCTGTGTATATATTTCGTTGTTGAAGCTCAGCATTTGGTGCGATTCTAGTTGTATTGGCGAGGCATGAGATGTCTCCTAGCCAGTGAGGAGAGCTGCCAGAGACAGCTGTACATTGTGCAAACAATTGCTCTACAGTCCCGTGCAGAGATGTTGAAGAAGGCGGCTGTCCTCACAGTCTCTCCCAACGAGGTCCAGCAACTGGTGTACATTTTTAGCTCACCTTGACATCGTCAAGATGAGCTATTGCCATGGGGCGTCGTACGTCCGTCCGTCCGTCCGTCAACATTTGGCTACGGTCAACGATAACTTGAGAACCGTTTGACCCACATGTTTCAAATTGCATACAGTTGTTACTCCTATGGGAGAGATGTGAACGCATGTGTCACCTTTTTTTGCCTAACAGATTTCTTAAAATGTGTAACCATAACCCCATAATCAAGAAATTGAAATGAATTGATTAATTCACTTGTGTAAACATGCAAAGCATGTTCGTTTATATCTATAGAATGTTCATGATAATTGAAGTATTGATCATCTTTTTTTACTAAAAGTAAATAGCCTAAATCCAGCTTAAACTTAACCCTAACCTAACGTTTAGCCACTATGAATGAACATGGGTCTGATTTTAGGATTGACCATCGCAGACTATTGAAATTGCTGCTAGGTCAAGTATACATTAGTACGGAAGCCGCCTAGTGCCGGCGCCGTCACGTTTTTCGTTGTAGTCGTCGTCGTCATCATTACTCGCCCTGACAAGGCTAAAACACAGCACCGCTAGCGAGCGAAAACATGGCGGTGGCGGCGAGCGAGCGGAATCGGCGCGGTCGCCTTTTTCGTAGCCGGCGCTGTCACCTTTTTCGCACCGCGAGCGAGCGAAAACACGGTGGGGCGGCGAGCGAGCAGAATCGGCGCGGTCGCCTTTTTCGCAGCCGGCGCGGTCACCTTTTTCGCACCGCGAGCGAGCGAAAACATGGCGGTGGCGGCGAGCGAGCGGAATCGGCGCGGTCGCCTTTTTCGTAGCCGGCGCCGTCACGTTTTTCGCATTTGTCGTCGTCACGTTTTTCGTCGTCGTCGTCGTTTTTGCCGTCGTTGTAGACTTTACCAACGCATTAACCATAGTAAAAGACTAAATAGTGGAATCTGCTCAGACATAATTTTTTATTCACCCGCCCCCCTCCTTCGCATGCCTCCCGGGTGTGTCACCGTAGTCACAACTACTATAGTCAGGAGTACACAGAGGAACAAGTGTACCAAACACTACAGTCGTCGTTTTTGTCGACGTCGTAATCATCCATTTTTTGTCGACGTTGTCGTGACCGCTCTTTGTCGCGGCTGCCGTTGTCGCCGTTGTTTGTCGGCGTTGTCGGCGTTGTAAGCGTCGCCATCATCATTTTTAGTCGCCTAACCCTATCGTTGTAAACAAACGATAGCTGCTAAGATGCAAGGAACGGGTCTGAAACTAGTGACACGCCCACAAATGTTTTGCATAACGTGACCTAAACCTTTTCCAGGAATGCTTCTAGACACTGTTCCAGTGGCACTTAATCTGTGACCAGCGATCCCACGACACCTTCTTTTATTCATAATTCGATTCTCATTACTGTTTTTCGTTTTCTGTCAACGGTGTTCTGCAGAGTGTACGTTTCCACACAAGATGCCTCGTGCGATGCAGACTGTAAGTACTTTTATTAAAATTCATAATGCATTTAATTATAGGAGTATATTATAGGTTATTTGGTTATAGTAATAGATTTATATGACAAGTAGAAAGGTACAATAAATGTATCATAAGCATCGACGCCTTTAGCTGTTGGTTTTATTTCCGACAAGTAGCTCGACAACGTTCATACGAGTCCGATAGTTAGGTGACTTTCTCTGGTAATTAGATATCGGCAGAAAGTTAAATAACATACTAGTGACAATAGTGACTCTCATAATGCGATTCGCACATCCATAATCGTTAAAATACACCCCGCTCACTATCGCACGGCGAGTGCTCTATGTTCCGACTATGTCCCACTTCCCCCTCTTCTACCTCCACCCTCAATCTTCCCATCCTCCTACCTCCTCCATCCAACCTCCCTTCCTCTAAACCTCCTCCCTCGCACCTTCTCCTGCGCTCGCACCTTCTCCCCTCCCACTTCTTCCATCCTCCTCTACCTCCTCGCCTCCACCACTTCTCCTCCTCCTCTACCTCCTCCTCCACCTCTCCTCCCTCCTACACCTTCTCCTCATGCGCACCTTCTGACCTCTACCTTCCTCCCCCACCGCTCTCTCTACGTCCATACCTCCACCCTTCTCCTGCCTACCTCTCCTCCACCTTCTTCTCCTTACTATTCTCCGCCTGCTCTGTTGATTTATATTCAGTAGCTGCCATCTATTGTAGGTGGTAATCTGTGTGAGATCTCGGGTTATCACGTCCAGGAGTAGTAGACTAGTGATCGGAAGACGGCAATAACTGAACTCACGCGTATAGAGAGAATAACGATGATATCTACTAAAGAAAAGGATATAGATATAGATTTACACATAAATATACGGTCAAGCAACGGGAGCAGCCATATTGATCATACTGGCTGGCTAGCCGCCTGTCGGCAAAAAACGAGGAATTATTCATTTGGGAATAAGAGTTTACCCGGCGATGAGCGCAAATAGCCGTAGCGCGCACGGCGTTAACAATGTGAGTTCCTAACCAATGAGTCAACCAGCGGTACGGGCCGGTAGCCGATTTGCGCAACGCCTAGGCGGGGGGGTGCTGCTAGCTGGGTATAAAAGGAGGCAAAGAACTCGGCAAGCTAGAGGGAGTCTTTAGGTTCACAGTCGGCCCCAGGGGAGAAGCACAGAAGAAGGAGAAGAAGGACGAAGACGAAGGAAGGAAGGAAAGAGAAGCAGTCGAACGGGAGGAGAAAGCCGAGAGAGTTGTATTTTCAGGGATAGGTTGTAGGTAGGCAAGGCGAGAGAGGGAAGGAAGGACAGAGAGAGAGCGATAAACGCACGGTTTTTCAGGTAAGGTGTAAGCGCAGAGGCCAAACGGAGAGGGAGAATAAAAACGGCGAAGAAGCGGCATTCTGGTAGAGCTGGGAGGCGAACGGGCGGCGGAGACAGCCTGCGAAGACTGTGTGGATGCGCACGCAAGGCGAGGACGAAACGTGAGGGAAGGAAGACGGAGCTGGCGACGTGTAGATATAGACGAGATCAATGAAAACTGTTAAAAGTCCGCTGATATACGAATGCAGGGGAATCATTTGTAGCGCTTCGTAACACGAATGAAAAGGCTATATAGGCCGTATCGTTAAGCCGCATTTCAACCGTGTTAATGTTCATGCTGGTACGACCTGTTATCTGCTACGGCTCATCGCCCGTCCTGGCGCTTAATAGATCCGGACAGGACGGACACTGATCCACTACTGGACACGCGTTACTACCTAACGCTCTGTCGAAACGCGTAGTCGTCTACCCTAGGGCACCTACAGGTAAAATGGGCGCTCGTCCCGGATCGTTCGCATGCAAGGAGTAGCGCGTAGCAAGCGTACCAAGTGATACAGACGGATTAGTGAACAGAGGATAAATATGTCGAGTTTCATACAGAGATAACGGGAATTTCTGACGCCCACGCGGATCGATGGAGCGACGGGAAGGCATGCAAGGGGCCAGCGAAGGCTGATGACTCATCGATCACAGCTTGCGTGAACGAGGAGGTGTGACGTCCATTCTTTTCAGAAGGGGACAGGGACCGACAACCCTGCTACGATGGCGTATCACCCGGAGGAGGCTGCTAGGACAGGAAAGATATTTCCAGCGAGGCAGCCAGGGATGATAGAGAAGACGACAAGATGGAGAGGAGATTGCCGCGAAAGCTGGAAGAATTGAACAGAATAGGGCCAGAGATTACACACACGGCCCACCCCACGCTGGAGTAAGCCGGAAAGCATACAGAGAGACTGGGACGCCCGACCCGACAGTATAGCAGCGGCTTGTTGGCAGCAGAGAACGGCCACAGAATACTGATTTCGGGCACAGACTATGAGGAAAAAGAAATCTTACAGGCACCTGACAAGAGATCAGGCTACGGTTAGGGATATGCCGTTACACCGGCAGGAGGGGAGTCGATGCGGGAACGCTGCCTGCGCACGTGAGAAAGTCACGTGCGGACAGTTGTACCTGTAAAGGAACGGAGACCTCCGCAAACTTTAGCCGGGAGATGGATGGCATAAAGAATTTCCTGATAAAGTTTGAGATGACGGCTAGTTATCAATCTAGTGGCCGGAGGATGGATGGCGAATTCAGTTAGGATTATGTTGTGGAGGTGAAGCCTCTAGGGTGATGACAGGATGGCCAACGGTCACAGGCGCTGCTTGACTACGCACGGGATGGTTGCCTGTTTGCAACGCAGGTTCGATTCCGGTAGCGCGCATCCACGTTTTCGGAGTGAGCTACGCCGTGAGGACGCAGGCGCTTTGGCGAGACGGCCGGAGGAATTTGCGCGGTCATGCGGCAGGCTGTTTCCAGGCCCTACCCTGGCAGTGATAGGTCATCAGCACGCAGATCTTAATAGATAGGTACTCTGGAGCGGAATAAGGAATGGCCGAAACACAACGCTATCGCAGCTCTGGCCAGGACGCAGGCACGCTAGACGAGCAGTAATCGGGTGCACAGTTCGAGGCGTTACAAGAGGAGACTAAATCGTAGAAAAGAAACTCGCCACCAGGGGGAGAGGCACGTATTATACGAGCTTGCGATGCAACCAAGGGGATCCAGTGTCTGAGTCTACGGGAAGAGATGGCGAGAAGGAATGAGGAAGCCTGAGACAAGAAATGGTTAGGATCATGAAGGACGCGTGAAGGTCAGGCAGCAACATCTACAGCCCTAGAGATGGAAGAGAGGTCACAAAAGGTCGGGAGAGAGGATCAGAAGTGCAGCCAATTCAGCGGAATGCCAAGCCTCCACTGATAGAGCAGGACAGCTGACATCGAATGTTATTATTTGGCAGGCGAACAGGCACATGGCAGAGAGATTGCCCGCGCCGATTGCAATGCGGCAATGTTCCAGAGAATGCGCGCACAACGGACAGGCGCTGCCGAGAGGAGCGCGCAAACACCGTTAAACTAGGACGGGCTAGGAGAAAGAGTCGTACCTGGCCCTATAAAGCCCGACTGAGGGAGCTACACCACGATCTACTGGTTCACACTCTCGTGCAGAATGGACAAGATAGAAGAAGGCGAGGATACAGGAAAACACGTAGGGAGTAAAATATGCGATAAATAGAGATCACCCTCACTCTTCACGCCGCAAGGCTGAAGCCACACGGGATAGCCTGATCATCTCCGTGCACCTTGGCAGTGTCATCCCACGTGGGTGTACCTGTGAGAAGTAGAGGGATGTTAAGAAATGAACTTTCTAATCGAGCAGTGAATGCAAGTACACGCGTGATACATGAGGAATAGGTTCAATGACATCAAGCACGTACCGGGGCTAACAGCTGAATAACGAAAAAGAGAGATCTGAAGATGGCGAACGGGCGAAGCAGATGAGTAGTCCTGGAGAGACTGTTGTCGCGTCTAGAATCGCCGATCATACTACAATAGAAAAAAATGGTCATTGGCCATTTAGAGGATTTAGATGGGATTTTGGGACTCGACTTTGCCTTCGTCCCGATACAATGCTATCCTGAACATACTAACGGGAATGCTATCAACTTGAGCGGAAAAAATTCAAGCTTTTGGACAGGAGGAGAGAATGGTAAGACGCAGTATAAACGTGGATAGAGACGACGAGATGCTGAAGCCAGGGAAGAGATACAGTCAATTGCCCTGGATGACTTATGCAGTACGATAAGGTTATCCAAAGGTAACGCAGGTAAGGCTAAAATGCCTATCCCAGAATTTCAGAAGCTGGAGACGCAAGGGATCGATGGAGCAGACAGCGTGTTCCCGAGGATGTGATGAAGTACCCGTTGTTATCTCCCACACAGGCGGAAGATAGGGCTACCACTGTTGGGTGAGGATCAGCAGGTGGGGAACTCAACCAGTGAGGAGATGAGACGCAGCCAGGGTACAGCAGTTGTGAGGCGTTCTGAACGGCATGGCACCGCTAATGTTAGCTGACGCACCTACAGATGCTGCTGGATAGGTGGACTGAAAAGCTGCGACGCGAGGCAAGCGAAAGTAAAGTGGCGGAGACACTACATAACGCTATCGAGATATCTCGCGGGCCGGGGAAGATGGTCTCGGGAGGCGAATATCGTGAAGCATAAAAAAAATGTAGGTGAGTGGCGCTAGACAATTAAAGGCAGCGCGACCGCGTCGAGTTCCTGTTCCAACCGGCAGGGCGGATATGGATAAAGAGATAGCCAGACATGGTCCGCGAAGGGAGTCATCGAACCGAAGCGGAGCTTGGCTTCACGCGGTGCGTGTTAGTGGCCAGAAGGATGGAAGTGTCCGATTTTGTATCGACTAACGCGAGGGTCACCGCAGTGAGTTCGAAAGGACGAGCATTCCCTCTCCAAGGATGGACGACCTACCTTGACGGCGTTGAGGCGAGGCGTATTGGTTCGCCACATTAGATTTAGGGCAGGCAGGCTACTGGCAGGTAGAGATGACGACGAAATCGAAGGATGTCAGCAGGATCTCCTCCACGAGGCGCTTTGTGGCGTTCCGAAGTGATGCCGTTCGGGATTGTTCCGACGCCCCGGCGACCTTTCAGGCGACTAATGGGAAGTGGTCCCTGCGAGCTTGCTAGGCCGACACATGCTATAGTTTAGGCCTGGATGACATCATCGATCTTTGAAAGAGCGGTTCGAGGAGACGGCTCGAGAATCTAGAGACAGTCTTCGATCCGGCTGAGAGGCAGCAAAATCTAAAATTAAAGCCAGCAAAATGCGCATGTAATTTTCGGAACGACAGTTAAATATTTAATGTATATCGTATCACTCATCGACACGGGCATATCTAGGGCAATGCGTGACGGGAGGAGGTTAGAATGTGACCCAGCCAAAATAGAAGCCATAAGCAACTTGGCCGACACCACGATGCCGTCGAGAGAGACTCGACTTTCTAGGACTGCGCGTCCGTATTACAGCGATTCATAACTTGGATTTTGCATAGCGACTAGCAGCGCCTCTATCAAGAGTTGACGGGAAAAAGGGAGTTTAAATTTAGGTGGGGTAGAGGAGAGAAAGCGCGTTTCGGCAGGCCTCAAGCGTCGCCTGACCTCGGCGCCAATTTTAGCTTACACCGACATGCAGAGACCAATTCATACTGGCTACGGAATGCAAGCAATTACGGCTTAGGAGGCTGTGCTATCGCAGGTTGCGAGGATGGCGAAGAGAAGGTCGTAGGCATACGCGCAGTCGACGGCTGAACAAGGCGGCAGGGAGATACTCGTACAACCAGAAAGAATTGTTAGCAAGTGAGTGTATTCGTCAAGCAATACCACCATTATCCATGTGGGGAGGCCATCAAAATAAGAACGGATCATGGCATCGTTGACTGGTTTGGTCAATTTCAAAACCCGGGGGGGATGGTAGGCGCGATGGATAGCGTTATTAGATACGTACGACTTTGAGATGCGGAACATGCGGGGAAAAGGAGCAGCCATCACCAGAATGCGGATGCATTATCACGTAAAGACAATTAGGTAAATGCCGTGCGAACGAGGAAAACTGCCAGACCAACCCGCAGGGAATGATGGGAGAGATGCCCGCGACAGGCGATGGTAGATGCAATCGGGGGAAGAGGAAAACGCAGCGTTTCGGGACGGAAGAAGACGAGAGAGGCGTACGGCCGAGAAACCACCCAGCTGCAGTAGGGGACGGAAGATCCTAGCAAGGGAGGATATGAACCAGCGACCAGTCGTAATGGGAGAGAGACGGTTCTTCATCGTGAGGATATAAGGAGGGCAGTCGATGGGCAGTGCTCAGCAGTGACACGAGGGAGAGCGAAGAGGAGCGCAGAGAGAATTCCGAGGGTCAAGGAGGGCCATAGATGTCATTGGAACCCGGAAATATTAGAGTTACAGGATAAGGACCAATCTGTAATTTGTTTTTCTTTCAAGGAAACGAACAAGAGGCGGCGTTGGGGAGACCTGATTTGCAGAGATTGCAGGAATGTGATCGGAAGGCGAAAGCGTACTGGGGGCAGTGAGTCAGATTAGAAGTGCAGGAAGGTAAATGTACAGGACGGTGGGAGGACGCCGTCAGCGCCGACTCAATCCGCATACTTCAGTTGGTGTATACCTAAGGAATTACACAAGAGAAATATTTCAGCAGCTACATTAGCGCGATCGTACAGCAGAGACATCAAGGGGGAGAAAGCGGCCGTAGATCCAGCACCTAAGCAACGGTTCTAGCTGCCACACCTACACGCACAAGATATCAAGAGATGGTGCTCAGTACTGCACGGTGCTGTGCACGAGCAAGCCTGGAAAGGGTTGGAAAAAGGGGAAGGTTAAAACAGTCGGAGAGTACGCCCATTCGAAGGGGATTTCCGCCATCGACTGCATCGGGTCCGCTAGAAGTAACAGTAGAGAGGGATATGAAGGAGTGATCATGGTGGTATGCGAGCTATTTTTAGCAAAGTGGACGGAGTGCTTTGCTCTACGAATCAGGAGGCTGTATATACGTAGCAGACGTCTTGGTGAACAGATACATCTGCCGATGACGGGGTTCCGTAAGCCAAATCCACAGCCGATCAGGGACCCGGATTTGATCTCGGTTGTTTCAGGGAGTCTGTGAGATCGCTGGCAAATTAGATAAAACAAGAACGACACCTATCATCCTAGGTCCGATGGATTGGTAGAATCGATACAATAGAACGCTTCAGGCACATGGCTATCTTTATTTGTTAAATCCCAAAACAGGGACGACTGGGATAAATCATCTATGCCGTTCGTAACGACGATGGCCTACGGCGAGCATCCGCACAAGCATCTACCGATCTGTTCCACCAAAACTGTAATGATTGTTCGGGAGGGAGATACACATGCCAGTGGAGACGTCATGGTAGGACCACCGCCAGGCTGCCAGGGGGAAGTGTCCGCATGCGTACGATGCAATGGATTCAGGACAGTCATGGCGGAAGCCTACGACTTTTGCGAGGACTACACGTTGAAACAAGGCGGCGAACGGACAGAAGCGGGCGTACGAATACGAGCTGTTAGGCCGATTACCTTCGCGAGAGGGAGAGTTCGCATGGTATTTGGTACCCGCCAGCCCCCGCAGTTCGAGAAAGTTAGGACATGGCTGGCAGGGGCGCGTATTAATCATCGACGCAAGGGTGACGGTGACCTACTCTATGTCATACAGCGAGATGCCAACGGGCAAAGAAGCAAAGAGTAGTGCACGATCGACTACTTAAAGCCCTATAAAAGTGAGCAACCGACTGAAGATTGGCGGAGGTACCCGCCCGAGAGAAGAGGAGAGGAGGCCACAGACCACGGCGAGGAAGGGATGACGGAGGGGGAGGCGAATAATTCCGTGGGAGATGATTATTTCGGACACCGGCGCATAGAGGAAGCGAAGTAACAGAAAGACTCTACGAGAGGCAAGATCTTGGTCTAAGGCGGGGGACAAGAGCACGTAAACCCACGCACAGAGGAATGGATTTGTAGGGAAGAGCCATCATTTTATTTGCGTTTTGGTTTTGTTTAGAGTGACAGGACGTCAAGTCATACATCATCATTTAGGGATTTTATTACAGGACGATATTTACAGGACATATTATATCCATTTTAAAGATTTAATATAGTAGATATATTTCTATATAAGGCAGAAGTTTCATTTCGCGTACACGTGGGGGAGAGCGAAGGCGATCCGAGGCCGGATACTATACAGTATTGGAGGGAGTTGTGGAGTATCTCGGGGTGGTATCACGCGCAGATGAGACGGGATTACATAGAGAACGTTGCGAAAGAAGGTGTTGAGCCGAAGTGCTGAAGCGCAGATCTTGCGCGCACGAAGCTTCCGCGGCACAGGCGCGACGCGACCGGGGATTAGCGTCCTACGACAGTATGCAGCGCTGGCAGCTATGGAATCTCGTGGTCGCCGAATCTTACGCCGGCGGCAACAGCATAATAGGCTGCAGCGAACAGTGCCACAAATTTGTATGGGGGACACATTTAGGGGCAGACATTTGGAGCGTGAACATGTTCACTGTTTATAATAAACATACATGTCTTTGCGTACCATAGCTGTGTCACCAAGCCGAAAATCACAGAAGATCTGACGAAATTTTCGCGTTCCGCGACGCTTGCCGAGTAATGGAAATGGCTGCAAGGACAAAGGCTATATAGACTGGGACTCACTACCCAACCTCGATTAACCCCATCGAGTGACTAAGCTAAGGCCGAGAGGTGTGGAAGCGAGGTGGCGCAGTCTATGGGCTATAGGCGGCGTCGCAAGGCGGCGCAGCTGCTTTCCAACTCGCGTAACGAGCCCGTCGCCATTGGAACGTTGCAGAAAAACGTTGCAGTTGTTGGCGGCTGACAGCCATTTTCCATTACTGGCAAGGTTCGCGAACCGCGAAAATTTCGTCAGTCCTTTCTGTGATTTTCGCGGTGAACACAGCTAGGTTATACGAACAGAGACAATTATGTTTTTTATAACAAGTGACACTGTTCACGTCCCAAATGTCTGCCCTCTGTGTCCCCACTAAAATTGTGACCTGTTTGCCTGGCAGCTATGGATGCGTGCCGCGCGGCGTAACATTCGGCGCACGATCCATAGTGCCAGCGCCTGCATCACTCGTTAGAACGTTCCCAGCGGTCGCGTGGCGGCGCTTGCGGCGGAACTGCGCCGCAAGATCTGCGCTCAGCAACTTCGGTCAACACTTCTTTCGGCTAACGCTTCTCTAGTATCCCGTCTGCATCTGAACGTGATACACCCCGAGATTCCACAACTCCGCCCCAACTAACTTATAGGTATCGCGCCCTCGAACGCCTTTCGTCTCCAACGGTGTACACGAAATTGAAAACTCTGCCTTATATAAATACTATCTACTATATTAAATCTTACAAAGGATATAGCATATGTCCTGTAAATATGTCCTGTAATAACAAATCCGCTAAATGATTGAGTTGCTGGACGTCCTGTCCACCTAAACAAAACCAAAACAAATACAAATGATGGCCCCTCTGTCGCCTACAACAGTCCATGCCTGCTGTGTGTGGTTTTAGCGGGCTCTTGTCCCGCGCCTTAGACCAAGAGTCTGGCTTCGTAGGTCTTGTTTTCTGTTAACTTCAATCTTCCTCTATGGCCGGTTCCTGAATAACTATCTCCCCACGGAGATTTGCTCCCCTCGTCATCGCCTTCCTCGCCGTGGTCTGTGAGCTCGCTCTCCCTCTTCTCTCGGGGTACAGCGCCAATACTTCCAGTGGTTGCTCCGTTTTATAGGGCTTTAAGTAGTCGATGTGCAGCTACTTTTCTTGCTTGCGCGCGTGGCTCTCGCTGTATGACATAGAGTAGGTCACATACACTTCGGATGATTAAGTACGGCCCAATGCGCGCCATGTCCTTAACTTTCTTCCGAACTGCTGGCGGGCCAATACCATGGCCCCCGGGAAAAAAGCCTCTCGCCGCGCCGCCCTGCCCCCCGCTCTCGGAAAGGTAATCGCCTACTACCTCTATGCGTACGCCGCTTCTGTCGTGTTCGCCGCTTGTTTCAACGTAGTCCCTGCGCAAAGTCGTAGGCTTCCCCACATGACGTCCTGATCGCATTGCAACGTAACGCATGCGGACACTTCCCCTGCACCTGGCGGTGTCCTACCATGACGTCGCACTGGCATGTGTATCTGCCCTCCCGAACTCACATTAAGTTTGGTGAACATCCGGTAGATGCTTGTGCGAGTTGCCGTGCCATGCGCGATCGAACGGTAGATGGATTATCCAGTCCGTCCCTGTTTTGATTAAGAAATAAAAGATAGCACTTTGCCTGCAAGCGTTCTATTGTATCGGTTCTACGGCAATCCATCGACCATAGGATGATAAGGGTAGTCGTTCTAGTTTTATCTATTTGGCAGATCTCCAGACTCTGATAACAACCGAGATTCAAATCCGGTCGCTGATCGTGTGGATTTTGTAGCGGAACCCGTATCGGGCAGATGTATTTCTGTCAACCAAGACGTCTGGCTACGTATACGCGCTCCTGATTCGGTAGATGCAAAGCACTCCGTCCACTTTGTAAAATCAGTTCGCATACCACCATGACACCTTTATTCCCTCTCTCTGTTAGCTTCTAGGCGGACCCATGGAGTCGATGGCGATGCCGTTGCGAAGGAGCGCCTACTTGGCCGACTGTTTTAACCATTCCCGCTTTTCAACGCCTTTCGCAGGCCTTTTCTCTACGTGGCAACAGACACGTGCAGTACTGGGCACCAATCATCTTGATATCTTTCGTGTAGTGTGGCGCAGTAGAACCGTTTGCTCGTATGGCTGGATCTAAACTGCCGCTTCTGCCCTTATGTCCTCTGTACGATGGTAATGTAGCTGCTGAATATTTTCTCTTGTATTCCTTAGGTATCACCAACTGAAGTATGGATGAGTCGGCGTGACCGGCGTCTCCACGCGTCTGTACAATTTACCTTCACTGCACTTCTAACTAGATCCACTGCCCCAGTACGCTTTCGCCCTCCGATCCCATTCTACAATCTCTGCAAACTGGCAGTCTCCCCAACGCCCGCCTCTTTTTTCGCTTCCTTAAGAAAACCAATTACAGGGTCCTTATCCCTGTACCTACTAATAATTTTCCGGTTCCATACATCATGGGCCCTCGCGTTGACCGCTCGGGATTCTCTCTGCGCTTCCTTCTAGCTTCCTCGTCACTGCTAGCACCTGCCACGCTGCTCCTTATCGTCAGCATAAGAACCGTCTCTCCTCCCATTACGACTGGGTGTTCATATCTTGCCCCTGTATGGATCTTGCTGCGTCCTGCCTACTGCAGCTGGGTGTTCCTCGCTACTCCTCTCCTCGTCTTCTTCCTTCCCGAACGTGGCGTTTCCTCTTCCCCGCATTGGCATGCTCCATCGGCTGGTCGGGCATCCTCTCGGCCATCATTCCCTGCCGGTTGTCTGGCAGTCCTCGTTCGGCATTTACCTATTGTTTTACGTGATAAATGCATCCGCATTCTGGTGATGCTGTCTTTCCGATGTTCGAATCTCAAAGTCGTACGTATCTAATACGCTATCCATTCGCGCTCATCCCCTCCGGGTTCTTGAATGAGCCAACCAGTCAACGATGCATGATCCGTTCTTATTTTGGAATGGCTCCCCCACAGATAATGGTGTATTGCTTGACGAAATACCACTACTGCTAACAATTCTTCCTGGTGTACAGTAATCTCGGCCTGCGCTTGTTCAGGGCGTCGGCGACTGGCGTCAATGCTACGACTTTCTCGTTCGGCGCACCTGCACCGCTGCGATAGCACAGCTCCTAAGCCTGTATTGCTGCATCCGTATCCAGTATGAATTGGTCCTCTGATGTCGGGTAAGGACTAATTGGCGCCGAGGGTCAGCCGAGATCGCTTGAGGCTGCCCGAACGCTCTTTCCTCGTCCTCTCGCCACTAGAAATTTAACTCCTTTTCGTCAACTCCTGATAGAGCGCCCTGCTATCCGAGAAAATCCAGTATGAATCGCCTGCTAATAGCGAGCGAAGTCCTAGAAAGGCTCCGAGTCTCTTCTCACGACGTGGTGTCGGCCAGTTGCGTACTGTTCTATTTGGCTGGGTCACATTCTAATCGCTCTCACGTCACGAATGTTGCGCCTAGATATGCACGTGTCGATGAGTGATACGATAAATTAATATTTAATCTGTCCGTCGGCGAAATACATGGCATTGCTGGCTTTAATTTTAGATATTGCTGCTCTCAGCGCGGTCGAAGACTGTCTCTAGATTCTCGGAGCGCGTCTCCTCGAATCGTCTTTCCAAAGAATGAATGATTCATCCAGGTAAACTAAGGCATTTCGCGGCCTAGCAAGCCTCGGGCAGGACCACTCCCATTAGTCGCTGAAAGTCGCCGGGGCGTCGACAATCCGAACGGCATCACTCGGAAACGCCACCAAAGCGTCCTTCCGTGGAGAACCTGTTGACATCCTTCGATTTCTCGTACCATCTCTACCTGCCAGAAAAAAAACCAAAAAAAAAAAGAAAAAAATAAAAAAAAAAAAGGCCCTGCTGCTAATTCTAATGTGGCGAACCAATACGCTCCGGCCCAACGCGTCAAGTAGGTCGTCCATCCTTGGAGAGGAAATGCGTCCCTTTCGAACTACGCGTTGACCCTTCGGTAGTCGATAGCAAAATCGACACTTCCATCCTTACTGGCCACTAACACGACGCGCGTGAAGCCCCAAAGTCGCTCCTGGTTCGATGAGCTCCTTGCGACCATGTCGGCTATCTCTGTTATCCATATCGCGCCTGCCGTGGAACGGAACTCGACGCGGTGGCTGCTTTATTGGTCGTGCATCACCTACATTATTTTATGGTTCACGATATTCTCTCCCGAACCATCTCCGCGCCCCGCGGAAGATATCTCGATAAGCTATGTAGTGTCTCCGCCAGCTTACTTCGGGCTGCTCGGTCGCAGCTTTTCGTCACACCTATCCAGCAAGATTGCTGTAGGTGGTCACATAAACTTAGGCGGTGCCATGCGCGTTCAGAACGAGCCACCAACCTGCTGTCGCTGCTTGCGTCTCACTCCTCCTCCAGCTGGTTTTGAGCCTCCCCACCTGCTGATCCTCCACCAACCCCCAAGGGTAGCCCTAATCTTCCTGTGTGGGAGATATAACAAGGCGGGGGGTAGCCTTCATCACATCCTCGGAAAACCGTCTGGCTCCATCCGAATCCCTTGCGTCCTCCAGCTTCTGAATTCTGGGATAGGCATTAGCCTTACCTGCGTCCTTTGGATACCTTATCGTCTGGCATAAGTGCCATCGCAGGGATGCCTGTATCTCTTCTGGCTTCGCAATCGTCGTCTCATCCCACGTATACCTGGTCTACCATTCCTCTCCTCCTGTCCCAAAATCCTGAATTTCTTCCCGTCAAGTAAGCATTCCCAGTAGTCATGTTCAGGATAGCAATTGTTCGGGACGAGAAGTCGAGTCCCAAATCCCATCTAAATCCTCTAAATTGTGCAATGACCATTGTTTTTTCTATTTTGTAGGTATGATCGCGATTTCCTAAGACGACAACAGTCTCTCCAGACTATCCATTGCTTCGGCCGTTCGCCATCTCAGATCTCGTCTTTTTCGTTATCAGGCTGTACCCGGTACGTGGCTTTGATGTCATTGAACCTATCCTCATGTACAAACGCGTACTGCTCACTGTCGATTAGAAAGTTCATTTTACATCCCTCTACTTTCCACAGGTATGCACACGTGGATGACACTGCAATGTGGGGCCAGCGGAGATGATAGGTATCCGTGTGGCTTCAGCCTGGCCTGAACTATTGTATCTAATTTATCTGGCTATTTTGCTCCCTACGTGTTTTCCTGTATCGCTCGCCTTCTTCTATCTTGTTACTTCTGAGAGAGTGTGAAACCAGTAGATCGTGTGTAGCTCCCGTCAGTCGCTTACTTGGGCCAGGCTACGCGAACTCTTCTTCTCTAGCCGTCCCCTATGTTTAATCGGTTGCGTCTCCCTCTCGGCAAGCTCCTGTCGCGTTGTGGCGCGATCTCTGGAACATTTGCACGCATTGCAATCGTCGCGGGCAATCTCTCTGCATGTGTCCTGTTCCGCCTGCGAAAAATCAACCATTCGATGTCAGCTGTCCTGCTCTATCCGAGTGGATGGCTTGGCCATTCCGCTGAATGGTGCACTCTGCATCCTCTCTCCGACCTTTGACCTCTTTTCTTCCCATCTCTAGCTGTATGTTGGGCTGCCCTTGACGCTTCAGCGTCCTTCATGATCCATAACCATTTCTTGCTCAGGCTTTCTCATCCTTCTCGCATCTCTTCCGTAGACTGCGACACCGATCCCCTGGTTGCATCGCAGCTCGTATATACGTGCGCTCCCCCTTTGGGCGGTTTTTCTACCGATTAACTTCTCCTTTGTAACTGCCTCGAACTGTGCCACCCGAGTACTGCCTCGTCTAGCGGTGCCTGGTCGCGCTGCCAAGAGTGCGTAGCGTTGTGTTTCGGCATCTCGCTATTCCGATCCAGGTACGCTATCTATTAAGAATCTGCTCTGCCTGATGACGCTATCATGCGGCAGGATCGGCCTGCGAAACAGCTGGCCGCATCTGACCGCGCCAAATCCTCCGGCGTCTCGCCAAGCCGCCTGCTCCTACGGCGTAGCTTCACTCCGATAAACGGATGCGCTCTACCGCTCGAACCTGCGTTGCAAACAGGCAACCATCCGTCGTAGTCAGCAACAGCTGTGACCGTGGCATCTCTGTCCATCACCCCTAGAGCTTCAACCCTCAAACATAATCCTAACTGATTCCCATCCATCCTCCCGGCCACTGATGTTAAACTAGCCGTCATCTCAAACTTTATCAGAAAATTCTTAAGCGATCCATCTCCCGCGGCTAAAGTTTGAGGTCTCGCGTTCCTTTTACAGGTACACTGCGCGCACGGACTTCTCTCACGTGCCGAGGCAGGTCCGCGCATCGATCTCCCTCCTGGTGTAGCGGCATATCCCTAACCGTAGCCGTATCTCTTTCAGGTGCCTGTAAGATTTCTTTTTTCAAGCAAGGTGCGAATCAAGTATTCGCTGGCTGGCCGTTCTCTGCTGCCAACAGGCTGCTATACTGTCGGGTCGGGCGTCCAGTCTCTCTGTATGCTTCCGGCTTACTCCAGCGTGGGGTAGGAGGATGTGTGGTATCTCTGGCCCCTTTCCTGTTCATAAACTTCTTCCCCAGCTTTCGGCAATCTCCTCTCGCGATCTGTCGTCTCTCCTATCATCCCTGGCTGCCTCCTGAAATATCTCCTGTCCCTAGCACCCGCCTCCGGGGTGGATACGCCATCGTAGAGGGTTGTCGGTCTGTCCGCCTTCTGAAAAGAATAGGACGCCGTCCACACCTCCTCGTTCACGAGCTGTGTCGAGAGTCATCAGGCCTTCGCTGGCCGCTGCCATGCCTTCCCCGTCGCTGCATCGATTCGCGCGTGCCGTCAGAAATTCCCGTATCCTCTGCAGAAACTCGACATATTTTTTATCCTCTGTTCACTATCCTCTGTAATCACTGTAAGCTTGCTACGGCTATCGCTTCAATGCGAACGATCGCCGGACGAGCCCCCGATTTACTGTAGTGGCCCTAGGGTACGAACAGACTACGGTTCGACAAGACGTTAAGGTAGTACGGTGTCAGTAGTGGATCCAGTGTCCGCTCCTGTCGATGTATTAAGGCAGGACGCGATGAAGCACGTAGGCAGATAACAGGTCCGTAGCCAGATGAAAGCAGAACACGGTGAATGCGGTAACGATACGGCTATATACCTTTATTCGTGTTACGAAAGGTACAATGATTCCCCCTGCATTCGTTATATGCAGCGGACGGCTTTTAAGCAGTTTTATTGATCTCGTCTAATATCTACAACGCTCGACAGCTCCGTCTTCTTCCCCGATCACGTTCGTCTCGCCTTGCGGATCCACACAGTCTCGGCAGGTGTCTCCCCCGCCGATCGCTCGCCAGCTCTAAGCCAGAATGCCGTTCTTCGCCCGTTTTATTTCGCTCTCCGTTTGGCTCGGCTACACCATACGGCTGAAAACCGGTGCGTTTATCCGCTCTCCTCTGTCCTTCCTCCGCTGCCTCTCGCCTTCCTAACCTACAACCTATCCCTGAAAAAAACTCTCGTCGCTTTCTCCTCAAACGTTCGACTGCTTCTCTCTCCTTCCACTTCCTTCGTCTTCGTCTCTTCTCCTTCTTCTTGTTCCCCTGGGGACGTGTACCTAAAGACTCGCCTCTAGCTGGCGATTCTTTGCCTCCTTTTATACCGCACTAGCCAGCACCCGCCCCCTAGGCGTTGGCGCAATCGTACCGGCCCGGCTACCGTGGTGACTCATTGAGTTAGGAACTCAATTGTGTAACGGCCCGTGCCGAGGTCACGGCTAACTTGCGTCATCGCCGGTAACTCTTTCCGCAAAATGAATATTCGCTCGTTTTCGCCCGACAGGCGCAGCAGCATAGATCCAATATGGCTGGCTCCGTGTTGACGTATATTTATGTGTAATCTATTCTTATCCTTTCTTTAGATCAAACTATACTCGTTATTCTCTCTATACGGTATTCAGTCCTATGGTCCCCGAATCTGTCACTTACTCCTGGACGTGATACACCCCGAGATCTCACATTAACACTCTACAATAGATGCAGCACTGATATCAAAAACTCAACAGGAGCATGGGGAGAAAGAGAGGAAGAAGAAGGTGGAGGGAGGAGGTAAGGAAAGGTGGAGTCGGCGGTAGAGAAGGTGGGGAGGAGGTAGAGGAGAAGGTGGATGAGGAG
>NW_014578298.1:0-478 GCF_000485595.1 Priapulus caudatus
CACTGTCATGTTAAGCGCGGATAGGCCAATGCCCTATCCAGATTATATTATAGAGATCAGTGGTCTGGACACAATGCTGGACGATCAACACGCATCAACGAGATTGATTATTCCCAATACACGTATCGATACGTATAAACATTCCCGATACACATATCAGGTGCTAGTAATCACAAAATTGTCAATTAAAAATCCAAAATCCAAAATCACAATTGGCGATTATTTGCTCCTGACACGTATCGATACACTAACGAATCAAATCCATCAATCATTTACTATTGCAATTTCGTCAAACGACAAACGAAACGCGGCAAAATTCGCAAAATCCAATTAGCAGCTGTTTTCTAAGCGCAGTTCTTCACGATACTAATTGATAAGCGTTCACAAGATTGCGTGGAGCAGCCCTCGGTGCACCCGGCAGATAGGTGCGATATGATATGACTACTAGGCACTTAGGATATGACTACTAGGCACTTAG
>NW_014578298.1:4804-10737 GCF_000485595.1 Priapulus caudatus
ACCTCACCCTGCCCTCCCCCACGCTACCACACCCTGACCCTCACCTCGCCCTGCCCCTCCCCCAGCTACCCACCCTGACCCTCACCTCGCCCGCCCTCACCTCGCCCTGCCCCTCCCCAGCTACCCCACCCTGACCCTGACCCTCTCCTCGCCCCGCCCTCACCCAATCTCATAGTCGATGAAGTCCTGTTGACCGAGGTCCGGTTCCTGTACGTGGTCAAGCTGACCTAGCAGCGGCAGCAGCACCTGAATGCCTCCGAGAGAGTGGAGCGTGCCGTGGATAGACTGCGTCACGATCGCCCGCGTGTCCTGCGCAAAGATAATTAACAATTAGTTAATTAACGATTAGTTAATTAGCGATTAGTTAATTAACACAGCGTACCGTGGATCGACTGCGTCATGATCGCCCGCGTGTCCTGCGTGGCAGAGATCATGAGACGCTCGTTAATGGTTAAATAATAATCAGTTAATTACTGATCTGTTAAATAATGATTAATTAACAATCGGTTGATTAACGCAGCATGCCGGGGATCGACTGCTCCAGGATCGCCCGCGTATCCTGCGCAAAGATCACAATTAATGTACGCAACACTAACCAGCGATCGCCGCAGCCGCATGGGTCGTACGCGCGCATGCCGTCGCCACGGTTACCGCGACCATCGCGGCGCGCTTACCTTGACCATCATGGCGTGCGGGTTGTGTAGGTAGACGGAGGGGTTCGAGCGGGGCGTCGCCTGCAGGCACAGCTGACCGTCGCTGGCGACGGTCAGCTGTGCCTGCAGGCGACGCCCCGCTCGAACCCCTCCGTCTACCTACACAACCCGCACGCCATGATGGTCAAGGTAAGCGCGCCGCGACGGTCGCGGTAACCGTAGTTGAGGGGGTTGTACGCGCAGACCATCGCCGCGCTCAGCTTGCCGTCGTAGACGATCTTACGCACGCTGTCGACGAGCTGCGCCGAGTTGTCGCTGTCGAAGCGAAAGTGGTTCTGCGCGCGGAGAGAGAGAGAGTGAGAGAGAGAGAGAGTGAGAGTACGGGCGGTGGTCAGGCGTGCAGTCAAGAGATGAAGGTGACCAACCGGTGGCGGTCAACAGGTCTGTGCTCGAAAGGTGAGTGGCCACACACATGCGCGCACACACACACGCACACAGACTCCTCTACCCCCCCCCACACACACTCTCCCCCCCTCCACACACACCACACACACTCCCCCCCCCCACACACACACCACGCACCCTCACCATGTATCCGGGTCCCAGCTTGTGCATTGAGAACACCTGGTAGGCGNATCTCTCTCTTGTTCTTTCTGTCTCTGCTCTCTAGTCTCTCTCCTCTCTCTGCTCTCGTCTCTCTCTCACTGTCCTGCTCTTCTCATCTGCTCTCTCCTCTCTCTCTCTATCTCCGTCTGTCGCTCTCTCCTCTGTCTCTGCCTCTCGCTCCTCTGTCTCGCTCTCATCTCGTCTCGTCCTCTCTCTCTTCGCTGCCTACTCTTCTCCGCTCTCAGTCTTCAATCTCCAGTCGCGCCCCTTTTCTTCTCTCTCCTCCCTCTCCTCTCTCTCAGCTTCTCTCCTCTCTCTCCACTCCGCGTGCTTACATAACCCTTGGTAAATCGGCTGACGTGCCGCGCTTATCCGCTGCTTCCTCCCCCTCAGGTGTTCACAAGTGTTTTCTTCATCGCGCGGCTCGACCGAGCGTAGCAAGGTAGGACGTCGCGCGGCAGCATGTGATCAGACAGGATACCTAACATGTTCAAAACGAGGCAGTCTGAAACGCCTACCAGGTCGCATGCCAAGCTGGGACCAACAGCGGACTACATGGTGAAGGGATGCGTGGTGTGTGTGTGAACGGGGGCGTTGTGTGTGTGTGTGTAGGGGGAGAGTGTGTTGGTGTGTGTGAGGGGAAGTGTGTGTGGTGTGCTGTGAGGGCGGGGAGTGTGTGTGTGGGGGAGTGTGTGTGAGTGTGAGGGGGGGGGGGGTAGTGTGTGTGTAGTGCGTGAGGGGGGGGGAGTGTGTGTGTGTGCGAG
This sequence comes from Priapulus caudatus, assembly GCF_000485595.1. Lineage (NCBI taxonomy): Eukaryota > Metazoa > Priapulida > Priapulimorpha > Priapulimorphida > Priapulidae > Priapulus > Priapulus caudatus. The sequence continues at coordinate 6,828 of NW_014578298.1, forward strand.
GGAAGGAGTGTGTGTCCACATGGGGGAGGGAGCAAAGGGCGGGGGAGAGTGTGAACGCGCCGACCAGTAGGTGTTCCGCCAGATGCACAAGCTGGACCTGGATACATGGAGAGCAGATTACACCTCCGCCTGCCTTGCCTGCAGGGGGTGGAAGTGTGTGAGTGGGGGAGGGTGTGTGGTAGGGGATGGGGAGGTGGCGAGTGTAGGGGGTAGAATGATGTGTGGCGTCGTGTGAGGGGGGGAGGGTGTGTGTGCAGGTGAAGGGGAGGGTGGTGTGTGATGTGGGGGGTAGAATGAAGCTGTGTGCAATGTGTGTCTTGTGAGTGGGGCAGGGAGTGTGTGTGGGGGGTAGACGAGTCTGTCGTGCGTGGTGTGTGTGCCGCCGATAGTGTGTGGTCGCACTCACCGCTTTCGAGGACACGACCCTGTTGCAACCTTATCTGCTTCGACTGCCCACGCCCTGACGCACCCGCGCCGTGACTCTCACCTCCTCTCCGCGCGCCCAGAACCACTTTCGCTTCGACCAAGCCGACACTGCGGCGCAGCTCCGCCGACAGCCGATCGGCGTAGCACGTCCTAGCGATGGCAAGCCTGAGACGCCACAGCGAGGTCTAGCGCGTACAACAGCCCCTCACTCGCGACGGGCCAGCCTGTGCCTGCAGCGACGCCATACCGGCTCCGAACACCCTCCGTGCTACCTATCACACCAGCCACGCACTGATGGTCCAACCGGTAAGCCCGCGCGGCCGCGACGGTGCCGCGTACCGTAGCGACCGGTCAGCCGTGCCATAGCAGTGCGACGCCCAACCGCTCGAAAGCCCACCTCCCGTCTACCTATCACAACCGCCAGCGAGCGCAATGATGGTCAAGGTAAGACCGGCGCACGCGACGGTCGCGAACGTGGGCGACGGTCAGGACGTGGCCTGCAGGGCGACGCCCCGCTCGACACCCCTCCGTCTACCTACACAACACCCGCAATCGCCATGATGGTGAAGGTAAGCCGTCGTTGGCGGTATACCTGTGTCGACGGGCAGCTGCTGCCCGCAGCGCGATCCCCGCGCTCCGCAACCCTCCGTCTACCCGTGCCACGAACCCGCACCGCCATGATGGTCAAGTAAGCGCGCCGCGATCGGTCGCCGGTAACCGTGCGCGACGGTCAGGCCCGTGCCTGCAGGCGACGCCCCTCGAACCGCCTCCGTCTCACTTGGCAGCAAAACTCCCGCACGCCGCATGATGGCTCAAGGTAAGCAGCGCCGCGGCGTCAGCGATAACCGTGGCGAGCGGCACGCACGGCGCGTACCGAACCCAGTGCGGCCGCGCGGCGCATCGCACGAGCCGTTAGTGTTGCGTACGGCATTACATTGTGATCTTGCCGCAGGACCGCGGCGATCCCGAGGCAAGCTCGATACCACGCGGATGCCCTGCGTTAATCAACCGATTGTTAAGTTAATCTATTATTTAACAGATCAGTACTTCAACCTGATTATCATCTTAACACATTAACAGAGCGTTCTCGTGACTCTACTGCCACGTCAGCCGACACGCGTGCGAAGATCGCCTGACGCATCTATCCACGGTCGCTGGTTAATTAAGCCTAATCGTTAATTCAACCTAATTGCTTATAAATCAAACGTAATCTAACTAATCGTTAATAAACTAATCGTCTCAATTAACTCAACTGTTATTAACCAATGCGTTTAATCTAACATAATGTGTTAATTATCGTTTGGCCGCAGGACACGCGGGCGATACGTGACGCCAAGTCTATCCACGGCACGCTCCCACTCTCGCTCGAGGCATTCAGGTGCTCTGCCGCTGCTGGGCGCAAGCTTGACCACGTACAGAACCGAGGACCTCGTCACAGCGCACACTCTCATCGACGTACGAGATTGGTGAGGCGGGGCGAGGAGACAGGGCAGGGCTCAGCGGTCAGGGTAGCTGGGGGAGGAGGGCAGGGCGGCCGACGGGCCGGGGCCGCCACGTGACGCGGTCAGGTGGGTAGCTGGCGGAAGGGGCGAGCGCTGCATAGAGGTTGAGCGGATCAGGAGTGGGGTAGCTGGGGGAGGCGAGGGGCAAGGGCCCGACGGTGAGGGCGGGGCGAGGGAGGGTCAGGTGGCGGTAAAGCTGGGGCGGGGAGTGGGCCAGGGCGAGGTGGAGGGTGGGTGGGGTAGCGTGGGCGGGAGGGGGCAGGGCGAGGTGAGGGCGAGGGCGAGGTGAGGTCAAGGGGGGTAGCTGGGGAAGGCGGGGCGAGGTGAGGTCAGGGCAGGGTAGGGGTAGAGAAAGGGTTACACATGGCTTCATACCTGACTGGAGCTGACTTGCCACGCGATCTCGGCGTATGACACCAGCTGCCCGTTAACGAAGCACTTTACCTCGTTCTTGCTCCAGCGATTGTAGATGTAGACCACCGACAGATGGTACCACTGAAACAAACAGTCGTAACCGCGGCAACGTGACAATCTCATAAAGATCCGCCGGGGGCGATAGACGGGCGGTTCTAGCAAATCGGGTTTGTGGTATAGGGGCGTTCTAAAAACGGCTGCTTAGTAAGAAAGTGCTATTCGAAGATCTAAAAAAGTGTCTCAGTCATAAATTCAGCGTGCACTTATAAACTTGTACATGTATGTATATATATATATTTATTTATATATATATAGACACATACATATACACACACACGCACGGACGCATGCACACGCACACACACACACATCTCTAGCGTTCGCTCGCGCGTGACGCGTAGCAGACAGCCAGGGGGCGCTGCCTCACCTTGCGCGGCTCGAACTCGTACTTGACGCAGTGCTGGAATACGCTGTCCTTGACCTTGACCGCGCTCAGCACGAGGCAGTTGCCGAGGAAGTGAGCCTGGAAGCCCTTCCCCGTGCTCGACGTGAAACTGAAAAGCAGACGACAAAGATGGCGGCGACGACATATTTAGTATGCTCATGTAGGCCCTATGTACTTCTCTGTCAAACTGTTTATGCCATGTACCTGTAACTAGTTTCTACCATCAGTGAATTATGCTACCATCACAGGAGTGCAGATATTTTGTAAAACGTATAATGTATTTTCTGTACATATATGTATTTCTGGAAATAAAGGTCATTATAAAAAAAAAGATGGCAGCAACAACACGGGCGGGCGCGTCGGGGGAGCGCAGAAACGGGGGCGAGAGAAGGTTTGATTGGTTGTTATTATCATGCAGACTGACGAATGCACGATCGGACGGTGATAACAATTCGAGTTAGCATTTTACCGGTAAAAATTCTCTTTTTTTTTAAATTCATGAATCGTTATGAGGCGACTTAGCAACGGAATACACTATATCCATTATTAAAGAACGCCATTTTTTCCGGTAAAATTGTTCTTTACAAAAAATTTTAATTCACGAATCGTTATTACAAGACTTAAAGGCTCACAATGCGCATCCAAATGCTAATTTCTCCAGTACTAGACTAGCAAATACTTCGTGTCATGCATAATCATACTACCTTATGGCAAAATAAACTCTAGTTCCTCCCATTTCACTTCGCGTTGTCTTATAAAAGGTATTTTGAAAATACCTCCACTGTTGTTGAAATTCTCCGATGTTGTTGACAGTTTCCCCAATCCCCAAGCAACCGTGCAGAGGTGCTGCGGTACAGCGGTACAGCGGTACGGGCGCAGCAAAGATAAAAACATGTGACGTCACGTCACCACTTCGAGGCTATTTTGTTTGGCAAACAGTCGGCGTTTGCGCCAGAATGCCAGTTTTCTTACCTCTTTCTTGTGGGTTTTAAGCAAACACGCAGTGAAATGGGAGCAACTAGAGTTTATTTTGTCATAATGTAGTGTGATTATGCATGACACGAAGTATTTGCTAGTCTAGTACTGGAGAAATTAGCGTTTGGATGCGCATTGTGAGCCTTTA